>NC_138203.1:75046865-75196865 GCF_964194415.1 Vipera berus | reverse complement strand
TTCTCCTTTTCAATCATATTTAATTTTTGGAGACAGCCTGGGGAAATCCATGCAATTTTTTGGTAAAGGTTTTTGAGAAGTGATTTGCCACTGCCTGTAGTGTACTATCATGGCATCATTGTTTCTTGGCACTACCACACAATTTTCCTCAAGTATTATCTGATAGAAAGGGACGCGGTGGCTCAGTGGGTTAGGACGCTGAACTTGTCGATCAGATGGTCGGCAGTTTGGCGGGTCGAATCCCGAGTGCCACGTAGCAGAGTGAGCGCCTATTACTCGTCCCAGCTTCTGCCAACCTAGCAGTTCGAAAGCACGTAAAAATGCAAGTAGAAAAATAGGGACCACCACGGTGGGAAGGTAACAGCACTCTGTGCGCCTTTGGCATCTAGTCATGCCGGCCACATGACCACGGAGACATCCTCGGACAAGCGCTGGCTCTTTGGCTTTGAAACAGAGATGAGCACCGGCCCCTAGAGTCGGAAACGACTAGCACACATGTGCAGGGGAACCTTTACCTTTATATCATCTGATAAAATGTAATGGTAACTCTAACACAGCTGTTAAATTTCTTATGTTACGGGTCATATTGTATACAGGTCACCCTTACTGCTTCGGACAGTGACAGTTTGCAGCTAAATAGGAATCACAAAAAGTAATTTTATAACTAAATCCTGCATTTGCAGCCTTCACAGGTCTGAAAATCAAAGGAAAGCTAAAGTAAGATCGTAAGCACAGTCGCATGATTTTTCACTTAGTGACTGCTTTGCTTAAGGACTGAGTTTCCAGTCCCATTTATGTCACTAAACGAAGATTTTATGTAACAGATACAAATACCATGGCAATAAATACTTTGAATGATTTATGTTATTTTTATACACATTTGAACATATGTATAGAGTTGCATATTGATATTGTATGCTGACATAGACATGATGATAATGATAATGATGATAATTATTTAGAAGGCTGCCCAACTCCCAAAGGATTCTGGATGTGTTACATAATGAAAAAAGAAGAATGCCCTCCCCCAGTTGAAAACAAGTATGCTGGGGGGAAACACAAAAACTCAATAACTGGGCTAAACAAACAGTCTACCTATGTGTGAGAGCAAAGGACATTTTTAAAGATTTGCAGAATTCTTGTAAGGTGTGACCATGTGAATATTCAGCAGGAAGCTGTTCCAAAGGACAGGTGTTACAACATTGTACACATACCTCCAGGGTTCCACCAAATGACTCTGTTACTAGGCAAACAGAAAACACTAGAGACAGTCAGTTATTGAAACAACCAGCCCATGTGCCATAAACTAGGGCATGGATAACCATCTGAAACTTCTCCCATGTGCCATAAACTAGGGCATGGATAACCATCTGAAACTTCTCCCATTTTCCAGGAATAGGCACAACTAGGGCAGAAGTTGAACCTATACAAAGACTCTGGTCACAGCTGTCACCTGATCCTCAAGCAGGAGCTGTAAGGAGAATCCCATAGCTCCCTAGTTTCAAATGGGGATGTAACAGTTCATTCAAGAGCAAAGGTGACCAATTCCTAAATCTAGGGGATCACAGCAACTTGATTTTAGCAGGGTTTTGCCTCTATCTGTTCCTTTCCATCCCAACAGCTTCCAGATATATATATTAAAAGCATGTGGACACAAACCAGGAAACCACAAGTTCTAGTCCTGCCTTAGGCATAAAGCTGATTGGATGCCCTTGGGGCAATGACACATTCTCCGCCATAGGAAGAAGGCAGTGGCAAACCATTTCCAATATCTTGCCAAGAAAATTACAGAGTCTAGTCTCTCTCTCTCTCTCTCTCTCTCTCTCTCTCTCTCTCTCTCTCTCTCTCTCTCTTGTATATATCTATATCTATATATCTATATCTATCTATCTATCTATCTATCTATCTATCTATCTATCTATCTATCTATCTATATATATACATATACACACACACATACATACATACATATAGGTATAGATATGTGTATATATGTATATGTGTGTCTTTGTGTATTCACTCACACGCATATATAAGTTTGTGTGTATGAATTTATTTCTAAGAAGTATATTTGTATGATTTACAGGAGCAAGTGACTCACAGAGCAGTGATTTTGAAGAATCTGTTTCTTCATGTCTTATTAATTTAGACTTAGTTGAAAGAGATTTCCATTTATATAAATTGTAGATGAAAGAAATGTAGTGATTGCTTCTTTAGGACTTTTCATTATATAGATTGTTATTATGTAGATGTGCCCATGTTGGTGCTTTTTACTACCAGCCATGTGCAGTTTTGTCAAGGTTGGTCTTAGTACAAGAACAGCATTTCAGGTACCGTATTTTCCGTTGTATAAGACGACTTTTTAACCCATGAAAATCATCTCAAAAGTTGGGAGGTCGTCTTATACGCCCAGTCTTATACACCAGAAAATAGTACATAAATCAATCGAGCGCCCCCGTTCTTGCAAAGCAACTTCAAGCCTCCTTAGTCCAGTGCCCCCTCCAACGTGACTCTCCCTTCCCACCCCCAAGAGCCTCTTAGCCCCTTCCCCTCCCCCTTGCAAACGCCAGACCCCGGGAGCTCTTGCGTCTATTCCAAAGGGTGGGTGGAAGGAAAAGCCCCTTTCGGCTCCGGCTTGGCTGCAACTCAGCGAGCCTGGGAAGGCATGCCCTCCCCTCTCACTGTGGAGGAAGCAGGGTGGGCTGGCGTCTGGCGGGAGCCGGCAGGGCAATCCTGCGCACGCGCGCGCTCCCTGGCTCCTAAGGAGTCCTCGGGGAGCCATGGCAGGCGCCTCACGCTCTTCCCTCTTGAGGCAGCCTCGGCGGAGCCGTCGGGCGGGAGCCGGCAGGGCAGTCCTGCACACGCGCGCACTCCCCGGCTGCTAAGGAGCGCTCCTTAGCAGCCGGGGAGTGCGCGCGTGTGCAGGACTGCCCTGCCGGCTCCCACCCGACGCCGGACGGCTCCGCCGAGGCTGCCTCAAGAGGGAAGAGCGTGAGGCGCCTGCCATGGCTCCCTGAGGACTCAGCTGGGGAGCGCGCGTGTGCGCAGGACTGCCCTGCCGGCTCCCGCCAGACGCCAGCCTGCCCTGCTTCCTCCACAGTGAGAGGGGAGGGCGTGCCTTCCCGGGCTCGCTGATTTTCCGGCGTATAAGACGAAAAATCTTGAAAATCATCTCAAAAGTTGGGGGGTCGTCTTATATGCCCAGTCGTCTTATACGCCAGAAAATACGGTAATATGGTTTTCAAGCATGGAGTTGTAGCTACATATAGTAGTTTTGGTAATGTTCAGTTTCTGTTGTAAAATACTTAATATTATGCTTGAATATTAGAAAAAGTGTGATTGGAATCACAAATTAGTATAAATTTATTCTCCCTTTTTTGTTATTTACCATTCAGCAGAGAATTTCTATTGATCCAGCTACATCTTATCACTTGCAAGGCCTAAAACCAAATAGCTTATACTACTTTCGTTTGGCTGCACGATCTCCACAAGGTCTTGGTGCATCAACAACAGAAATTTCAGCTAGAACAATGCAGTCAAGTAGGTGCCTCTCCTTGATTTCTTAATTTCCCTTACATTTCTTCTAGTTGACAAGCACAGAAGGTGTGGTTATTACATTTTTACATTGCAAAGAAGTCTAAGCATGCAAAATAAGGGCCTCTCACCTTTTTCACCATAATCTCTGGTAACATGTGGAGGTTTGCTCTATAGGTTCCAAAAAGGAACATCCACAGATAATTGCAGGACCAAAGAAAAATATATTTTACCAGTGATACTTTTTTTACAGCAATAGCTATAGCACTTAGACTTATATACTGCTTCACAGTGCTTTACAGCCCTCTCTAAGCAGTTTACAGAGTCAGCACATTGACCCCAACAGTCTGGGTCCTCATTTTACCGACCTTGGAAGGATGGAGGGCTAAATCAACCTTGAGCCAGTCAGAATCAAACTCCTAGAGTGAAGAGTGAGTTAGCCTGCAGTACTGCACTCTAACCACTGCACCACCATGGCTCTTCATTATTTTTTTTATCCTTAGAGAGAGATCCACAAAGTGCTGTTCTAAGAATATTTTTGTCACTGCTATTTTTCTTTAGGAAGCTCATTCTGAGATCTTTTAGGAAATTTAAAATGGCTATCACTGGAAACAAGGACATTCTTTGTTACTCAGTGGAGACAGTAATAAATATCTATAGAAAAATAGTTTTTCAAGGTAGGTATATCAGTCTTCTAGTGAATAGTTTTATTCCATAACACATTTAATATCCTCTAGCAGGGCATCTGATACAACATTAGTTCAAACTTTGAAAATTTTGCTTCTTTCCATATAAACCTCTTGCCAAATAAAGAGCAAATAAGCTTCATACAAAAAAGTAGCTCCAAAAGTTTTTAAAAAGATTTAATGCATCCCTTTTAGGAGATAAGGAAAACAGATATTATCATCACAACTTTGTCTAATCAGAAATAACAGCAATTGTGTTCCCTGTGCTGAAACATGAGAAATAAGATTTGAAGAATTAAGTTGAGGGACAAACCATTTCATAGAACATTTTATTTAAAATTACCAGGTCCATATAATGAATTTTCATCAAATAACTATTTCTACTTTGCTGTTGTCCATTAAACAGTCCACACAAAATGTAATGGGACTTATAAGTATTATGTTGAGAGTTGGGGGTCAGGAATCAGTTTCAAGTTTAATGTGATATATACAAATGAATGTAAGTAATCTAATAAAGGCTTTCCTATAATTTTTAGTAATAAATTTTCACTAATAAACTAAAGCTCTAGTTTAAATTTATCTATTAAAATACTCACTTGAGTTTTTGGGTAGAAAGGATTAATGTTTAAGTTAAGTGCATTTATATTAGTTAAATTATTTTGGCTTTTTTAACCAATCGACTTTTTATGTTCTAGTAATTTTCTCTTGTGTGTGGGTTGAGTGGGTGGTGTATGTATTATGAAATTGCTAGTAGATTTCAATTCTTTGCTAGCCAAGGTTTTTCCAAGAGGAGCTAAAATATTAAACGTATCTTCATTTATGGTAAGTACAAGTTACAGTCAAAGCCAACAGCCATGTCACTTTTTCATGGTAGGTAAATCTTTGATTAAGACAAATGAAAACTCTTTTCTGATTCTGCATGTTTTACATTTTATTGTCTACAATTGTGTTTGAATAAATATATTTTTAATTTAAAATGCAGACTGGTAGAAAAAGGAAAAATGGAAAATACAAGTACTTCTATGTTGATTTTTCAGAATTGAACAGTGCAGGAAAGATTGGCCAGTAGATAAATTGGAAGAAAGAAAGGAAGGAAGGAAGGAAGGAAGGAAGGAAGGAAGGAAGGAAGGAAGGAAGGAAGGAAGGAAGGAAGGAGAGAGAGAGAAAGGAAAGAAAGAAAGGAAAGACAGAAAGAAAGAAGAAAGAAAGAAAGAAAGAAAGAAAAAGAAAGAGAAAGAAAGAAACAAAGAAACAAAGAAAGAGAGAGAGAGAGAAAGAAAGAAAGAAAGAAAAAGAAAGGAAAGAAAGAAAGAAAGAAAGAAAGAAAGAAAGAAAGAAAGAAAGAAAGAAAGAAAGAAGGAAGGAAGGAAGGAAAAGAGGAAGGAGAGATGGGGAGGAAAAGAAAAAGAGAGAGAAAGAAAGAAAAAGGGAAAGACTAGTAAATATGAGATAACCAATATTACAGATGTATATACATATATACATACATAGAAGTATCATGTTTGATGTTTTTATTTCAAGAAGAATCATTAATCACAGGTAGGTAACAATAAATTGAGGCTCGTTTTCATGTATTTCCCCCAACATCCTTTTCCGCTTTTTAGTTAATTCATTTTCAGTTGTTTCATGTTAATAAGCCAAGGCTCATAAGACTGTCTAAATACTTTATTTCTAAATTTAATTTTTATTTTTCCTTGGTTTGCCCTTTATTATTTATTTTTCTTTCTTTTTGTTCATTTTTTTTTCTTCAACCACTTCTCTCCTTTCACTCAAATCCTCCTTTAACCCACTGCTGAAATTAGAGCCATCAGCTCCTCCTCAAGACATTAGTTGCAACAGCCCCAGCTCCACTAGTATTTTGGTAAGTTGGCAACCTCCTCCAGTGGAAAAACAGAATGGAATTATCACTTCCTATTCCATCAAGTACACTGGAACTGATGGAGAAGATGACAAGCCCCATGAAATTTTGGGAATTACTCCGGATACTACGCAGTACCTTTTGGAACAGTTGGAAAAATGGACTGAATATCGCATTTCTGTGGCAGCCCACACTGATGTCGGACCTGGCCCAGACAGTGAATCTGTATTTATTCGGACAGATGAAGATGGTATGTTTCTTCCACCCCATCCATTTGACTTTTTCTCTCAATCTGCTATCTTTGTATGATCTAAGTATTCCTTCCCTTCCTTGCTCATCTTTTTTTTCCCCCAGAACTATTTCAACGGATATTTTAAATCCAAAATGCCTTTTCCTGCTTCCTGTGTTTTTAAAAGCAGCAACAACAAAAAGCAAAAAATAGAAATGTTATGAACAACATAAAGAACTCTTTTAAAGTGCTCTCCCCAATGTGCATGACATTTTTTCCTCCACACAAAAAAAAATGGAGAATATTTTTTAGATTTTTTTTTCTTCTTTTTAAAAAAAAATCTTCTGATTTTATTCTGTCTTTGCACACATTATAAAGTATTTGTATCTTTGAGGAAACTGATGCTTCTCAATTTTTAAAATATTTTGAAATACGTTTTTCATATTTGAACTTTGAAGACAAATTGCACACTGCTATTGCCTTTTTCCCCATTGAAGAAATAATGATATAATAATGCATTTTAAAAGTCTTTTAGGTTTTGTATTATTTTGATTACTAAAATACTTCTTTGTGCTTTAATGCTTTGAGTTTCAAAGCATCTTCCTTGGCTTTTGTACATTTTTACATGTTTTTCTATTTCTCTAATACTCTTTTTTCTTCCATTTTTGCATCAGTCATGTTTTTTGATCTTTTCACTGAAATGTAGAACAGTTTTGTAGTGTTTTCATTTGTATTCTTCAAGAAAGGCTTGTGGGGTCTCCTTTTAAAAAGAAAAGAAAAAGAAAAAAAAGACTGATTATTTGGGACAAGTGCCTGTAATTCTTTTATCCACTGATATGTTCCAGTTCCTAGTGGTCCTCCTCGCAAAGTCGAGGTTGAGGCTGTCAACTCTACATCTGTTAAAGTGTCATGGCGTTCTCCAGTGCCCAATAAGCAGCATGGCCAAATCCGAGGCTACCAGGTGCATTATGTGAAGATGGAAAATGGAGAGCCTAGGGGCCAACCTATGCTGAAGGATATCATGTTGGCTGATGCACAGGTAATGAATTATATTCAGTTTCTTTAGCTAAGAAAGGCAAGGTATTCATACAATAGCCTTTTCTTTTTTTTATTAATAGCTTAAATGTTTTCTTTCTATTTTAGTACATCATTGCTAAAAGAATTCTGAATGCTTCAATCTATAACCAGATAATCAAGCTACCATGCTATTCTGTGTATAAATATTATTTCTAGACATGGATATGTTGTTGTAATGGAAGGGAAAACATACCTGAAACATATGCTATTTTTAAATCAAAGTATGTGTTTGTCATAGTGCAGAGTGGAAGCTCTCTTGTTCTTCCACAGTAGATGTTTGCTGTTATCTGGGCAGTGTCATATTATATACCTGTGGTGGTGAACCTATGGCACGCATGCCACAGGTGGCAAGCAGAGCCCTCTCTGTGGGCACCCACGCCGTCGCCCCAGTCCTAGGCCTTCAGTCCCGTCCATGAGCAACCTGCATCAAAATCTCCCCAGGCAAACAGCTTTTTAAGCTGGGTTTTATAAAACATTTTCAGTTTATGCCTCCGCCACTATGTGCAAAAAAAAAGTTCAATCAATTAATCAATTTCAACTTCTTGCAGGGAAAAAAATGATCTCGCAAAGTTGGAATTGATTGATTGAACTTTTATTTTTAGTCCCACACAATGGTGGAGGAAGTGACACATTGGAGCTGGAAAGAAAGTGCCGCATGGAGGTGGGAGGAAGTGGCAGAAGCAGGGTACTCCATGCGAGGGGTGGAGTGGGGCCTGTGCATGGGGTAGAGAAGCAACATTGCGGCGCTAGCATGGTGGTAGACCAGTTAATTTCCTCCCCCTACCAGACACCTGCCAAAGTCACGCAGGGTAAGGTTGCCACGCCCGCCCAGATGCCCTTGCCTTCTCCCAAGTTTTTTTCAGCTGCATTCCGTTTCTCCATTCGCTTCTCAGCCTTCTCCGCATGTTTGTGGGACTATCGGTAAAAAAAAAGAATCATCAGACTTTCTAACGTCTCATAAGATCTCAAGAAGGGTGGGGCACGTGCCCTTCCCATGCCAGGACAGCCCCTACAGCCCCAGGGCAGCCGTGCTAGGTGGCAGTGGGCAGGGCATTGAGGTGGGGGCTGGCAGGCCAACCAAAGAGCAGGTGGAGCGCTGGAGGCTCGGGGAGAGGGTGCTGAAGTGGGCGGTCGGGCCATTGGCAAAAGCAACACGGTTGAGTGGAAAGTGGCCTCAGGACAAGCGGGGCAGGTAAGAAAAGAACTCCTCACTCCCCCAAGAAATTGCCTTTTTTTCCTTACCTGACTCCCAGCCCCGTGCTGTTTCTCCTTTACGATCTGCCACCACATGCAAGGAAGTTTTTTTTCGGGGGGGGGAAAGGTCAATCAATCAATTCCAACTTCTCATGAAAGATCACGAAGTTGGAAGTTGATTGATTGACCTTTTTCCCCAAAAAAAACTTTGTTTCCTTGGGCGGATCGCAAAGGAGAAGCGGCACAGGGCTGAAAGTCAGGTAAGGAAAGAAAGGCAATTTGTGGGGGGAGCGAGGATTTCTTTCCTTACATGCCCCGCTTGTTCTGAGGCCGCTTTCTGCTCAACCACATTGCTCTTGCCAATGGCCCGACTGCCCAGTTCAGCACCCTCCCTTCCTGAGCCTCTGGCACTCCACCTTCTGCTTTGGTGGCTCTGTAGGCAGAACTGCAAAGTTCTCTTCTCTGTCAGACGCGGCTGTTTGCACTGGCAAACAGCCGCGTTGCGCCAAAACCGGCCCTCTGCTGTCTCGTGCATCACACCCAATGCCGCTGCCATGAGGCCGCAGAACAAGCCGGGCGGAGGTAAGGAACTGGTATACCAGATCTCCCCTCCCCTACTCCGCCTGCTGCTGGAGGGCTGGCCCAGCAAAGCCTCAGAGTGCAAGAGCAGGTTGTGGCTACTGACAGACGCAGTTGGCCCCTTTGCGCTCGCTGTGTGCGGGGGCTGATGGTGTCAGGCAACAGCTGCCGTGGTCCCTGCCTTGCCTTGCCTTGCCCTGCGGCAATGGCACCCTTGCCTTGCCCCTGCCTTGCCTCACCTCACCCCGCAGGACAAGCCTCCTGCTCACCATCCCACCTGCCAGAAACCCCCTGGATCTCCCCCAAACATTCCCATTCCCCACAGGCGTCCCTCCCCACAAGGAACATCGAGGTGGCCATGCTCACCCCGGCCACGCCCACCCAGTCTGCCATGACCACTGCAGCCACACCCACCCAGTGATCACAGCCACCCAAAAATAAATAAGTGGGGTTTGGGTTGCAGTTTGGGCACTTGGTCTCTAAATGTTTCGCCATCACTGTTATATACAGTACTTGCCAAACTATACAGTATATTAGTAGAATGAGATTATTTCATATTTAATGCATTCTTCCTATGCACTGGAACAATAATCACTTTTTAGTTCATTTTGATTTGGGCATAGATTCTGCTCTGTGTTTATATTTTTATCTCAATGCATATGATCCAGGTAAAGTTAAGTATTTTAAATTATATTAATATATAAATGAAGTTTATTGCACAGTTAAATTTCAGCATTGAATTACATCAATTTTGTTGGATGATATGTAATATATGCAAGTGAGCTAGGGTTTGAAAATAATATAGTAGAACTCAGTGATATATTTAAAATAAATAGAACTGTGCCTCAAATGAATAGTAGTTGATCTAATAGTATATGAGATGCTTTGTTTTTTTAAAGAAAAGCCTAGGATGATATATTGATAAACTGAAACAACATTGCTTTCTTTCTTACAGAATATAAAAAATCATAGAGAACCTATTTTACAATAATGAAAATTTGTCCATATTAAATAAGCTTTAAAAATAGAGATTTTTAATTACATATATTTTATGAGCTTTGGAGCCTGAAATCATTCTGATAGTATCGTAAGCCATGAAGTATTAAAAGCTTTTTTCATTCATGGTTAATTCTGTTTTGAAATGTAGCAATATGTAACCATCATATATTATAACCAAAAAAAGAATTAGAGTTGAACTAAATTGTTTAAATAGAACAACTTTATGGCATTTGTAATATTTTAAACTCCAATTCAATAAAATTACTTTACTGAAAACAGTACCATTTTTTCATGTAATGATTTAACGCCTTCCAATTCCTGTATTAAAAGTTAACATATTTGTAAGTCTTATTCATATCAATGTTTTAGCACATTTAGAACAACTTGTTAATGCTTTTGGATCATTGTGAATCTCCAGGGATTAGAAAGAGAACAATATGATTATATTGTACCTCTGTTCTTTAAACAGATTTTTCCCACTTGGAAAATATGCAGCCCTTTATGGCTCTAGTTCAAATTCTTTTTTTTCCTTTTTTCTTTAATTATAGAAGGAGCAGAGTGTGCTGTTGGTCATATGGTTCCATTACTGGTATGAAGTATCAAGTACATATAAATTGCCTCTATTAATCTAAACAGGTGCGCTGAATTAAATTTGACAGGGTAAAATAGAAATGAACATGGCTTAGTAGCATATGATTAACTAAAATGTAGCCTTTCATTATATCTCAACAGTTTGAACTAATGCTGTCATAAAGCATTGCTGTAAACTAAAAACACTTCAAACTAGGATGTATGTTTTTTTCAGAAATATCATCCACTATTCATGTACCATCAAAACAGAAACCGAAATTCATAGTTATTTTTTTTTCTAAATTCAGACTGATTTTACTAGTTAGTTTTCATATATGGTTATCCTGAGAAGGATAAAGATGCTTCAATAGCGTACAAATATCTCCTCATTTCTTTTGTTTTTCTTCCCAACATTCTTTACTCTCAATCAGTGGGAATATGATGATACTACTGAACATGTGAGTAAAATTGATTGCCTTCCCCCCCCCCTCCAAAGTATGATGGTTTTAATGTTTAATTTTTGGTTGCTTGCACATATGCATGGATTAATACTTTTCACACAACTTTGTTTTGATTTGATGCAATGCTTTTGCTTTTTAAGTTTTGTTAAATTTATATAATTGCCTCACTTGATCTTGCCGTGTATCCAAAATATATATTTTTAAAGAAAGCGGTTATCATTTTCATTTGCTTTCCTCAGGCTCGCTGTTTTATGTATTTGCTATCAAACAGACTTTTTCTTTTAGTCCCTAATCATTTCATTTCAGTTGATGAAATGCCAAGTTAAATATGTATTTGAAATGCATTTTTCTGAAAATATACATTGGTATTGGCTCAGGGTCAGCATTTTTAAAGCTGAGCTTTTTACCATATTGTTAAACAGATATTTTCTTCAGTATTTAAAGAGTTCCTTCCTTAATGCTGCTCTTGTCCAAAAACATGTACCCAATGATAAATCTAAAAGTCAGATTATCATATGATAATCATGAGTTACTGGATGAAAATAAAAACCAGTACAATGAGCAAACACAATTTCCAGCTTGTATTTTAGTTCTAGTGAAAATATTGCATTTATCTCTTATCCTCTAAAGCAGACATGTCAAACACAAGGCCCGGGGGCCGGATCCGGCCCGCAAAGTGGTTTCATGTGGCCCATGAAGCCATCCTGGAAACAGTGAGGGAACGGCCCCCACTGCCTTGGCCCTGGCCCAGAGACCCTCCTTCTGCCAGAGACCCTCAGATCTGTCCCACTCCTGCCCAGGCCCCCATAAGCACCCTTGATGCGAACGATGTAGATCTGGCCACGCCCACCCAGTAGGCCATACACACGCTAGCCACACCCACCCAGTAGGCCACGCCCACCCTGGCCATACCCACCCGGCCCCTTGAGGACAACCGCAATGCTGATGTGGCCCTCAATGAAATTGAGTTTGACACCCCTGCTCTAAAGAAACATATAAACTTACCTCACTCAGTGTTTTAAGGAAACATTTTGAAAACAATTATCTACTTTCAGTGTTGTTTCAACATATATAGCAAGTTGCTTATCAGAATTCTCAAACTGGATGATACTGTTTTTTCATGGTTTTTCACTGTTGCTTTTGAGTCTGAAATTTTCTGATCTAAAGAATCCATTTCATCTCCAAAATATTTTTAACTGCATAAATTTGATCTTTACAAAAGACTGTAAATCATGAAAAGAGCTTTTAACAAAATTAGCAATTCCAAATAACTTTGTTTCTGTTCTGCCTTCTCTGGTTCATATTTTTCCATTCTTTTCTAAAAACTCTTGGCAGTTTTCAACTGCTCTTCAGATGTTGAGAAGATGTACACTTTTAATTAAAAATATAGATGATTCCTGGGCCGTAATTTATCACAATAATAAACAAATTTAAATGAGGAAAAACAAAAATATTTTTCTGCTTACCATTTAAACTAGTGAAGGGCCAAATTACAAATCCATATGTTGACATTATCAGTTCATGTGACTACTTCATATACTGTGTGTAAATTTGAAATTAAGGTTTTTTTTTATTTAAAATATCAAGTCTTTCTCAAAAGTTGATGTGAATATATTTTCATCCAGTAGTCCCAATAGTGCTATTGAGTGTGTGACAACTCAGAACTTTGCACATTCCTTTGAATGTTATAGAATGGATAGCATTGTATATATATCCCACCAACTGATTCCCTTTACCTGAAGTTCAGTATTTGCATATGGAAGTTTCCTACGAAGCTTCATAAAGTCTTCTTTTTGGAGCATGAGAAATACAACTATTAGGGAGAAAAGGAATCCATTGTGCATTTCCCATGTGTTCACTTACAAAGCATGTTTTGTGTGCCTCAGAGCATGACTAATTTGTATTATTCAAAAAGATAGGTAGGTGGAATGTATGGTGTCCCATATTACAGCCAATTGCAAATCTCTGTATTTTAAATGGACAATAGGGAAAGCTCATATCACCATTGTGTACACATGTATGTTCTAAATGCCTCATCACTCAATTTCAAATACCTATCTTTCTACAGCTGCCCATTAATACGTTACTTAATAAAGGACACAATTGCTAAAGTTTATAGTTCTCCCATTTTTTACTATTCAGAAGGTGTTCCTTCTATAGAGCTATTTGGAAAAACCATATCTTCCCCATAATAAGTATTCTGGTCGTTCGGAAAGTATTTATCTCCAGTGGCTGCTTAAGGATAAGCAGGCAAGGATCATGGCGCAGGTGCTTAAATTCTGCGCAGCAGCACTGGGGATTCGCCAGAAACATACAAATATTTTTAGATCTTTTTAATAATCTTTTATAATTAATTTTATTACGTGTTTTTATTCATCATTAGACCATGCTCAATGTATTTTTATTGTCAGGTCAGTATGGTTCAGTTTCTTTTAAGGTAGCTAGGTTTTGTTATACTATCTGTAAAATTAGGGAGACTTTAGTTACCCATTGATTACATCATTAATTGTAATATATTGCTATGCCTTCTTGTGTTCGGTTCTGTTTAGTTTTGTTTCATTTAAATGTTTAATTTTTTGTGTTGGCCCATGGCTGTAATAATAAACATACTACTATATTCAGAAGGAGAAACTAGTGGAAAGATTAGCCATGAAGAACTGAGTAATACTGCATTGAAAATTAAAATTAACATGCAGGCACAAAGTACATAAAAAAGCATATACAGTTTAAGGCTGAGATGTAATGGAACCAAGTTGTTTCAAATCAGTTGAATTGTGGTTCATATTAAGCATATAAAAATAGTGGAATTTTAGAAAGCTTAAATTTTGCTAGCTCAAGTCCATTATAAATAAATAAATATCATTTCAAAAATTAGTTTCAGCATGTAAAACAAATCATCAGTTGGTTTCTAGTATATAATCACTTTCAGATTCTAATCTTCATCCTCTTAAAATATTTTAAAAACTACAAGTTAGGTTTCACTAAATCCTATTATATTTCCTATTGAATAACTATATAGAATGTAATGTATTGTCCATAATTTCTTGTCCCAAATCAAACATTCAGATTATATTTAATGATATTTTAGATTTTAAATAAGAGATTTAATTATTTAAATTAATATTATTTTACAATATGGTCATAACCATCATAAAACGGGTCAGTTTTATTATTTTTTTGTGGTCATCTTTAAGTGAATGCAGTGATCATAAAGCAAAATGGTTCACTGTGAGTTTTGTTTTGCTGAAAAATGGAAGTGCTAGTTTTCAGGAAAACCATCACAAAACACAGTCACATGACCATGGGACACTGCAGATGTCCCAGAGTTTGGTCATGTAAGCATGAAGGAGATGCAACCATCTGATCTTCAGATCTGGATAATAAATCTCCTTTTTGGGTAAAACTTTGAATGATCGCTAAGCAACCCATTTTAAGTGGAGAAATACCTGTAGAATTTTGATCATGCTGTGCTTCATAATTTTTTAGATTGAAATCTAAAGTGTTCCCTTCTCAGTAAATACAATTAGACTCATCCTTTAAAATTTGAAGTTGTGTACACACTTACTTGAAAGCAGTAAATCTAGGACTGTGTTTCAAAAATTGTTCCAGAATGAATTTTCATTAAAGCACTGTTTAATGTTATGGGCAGGCTCCATAATGGTAATATGTCTAGGACTACTTGTATTTGTTAGATCAATTAAGCTGATTCCAAGGAAATGTGCATGGAATCATATGTTTCCTAAATTAAGACAAGTCATGTGGAGAATAACCTTTAGCAACAGGAACTTGCAACCAAGAGAGTCAGATAAATGAAATCTGAATCCAAAGCAGAAATATAACTTGAGAAATTGTCTCAGATTTAATCCCCTCTAATTTTCTTATAGATAAAAGCAGGGAGAGGAGAAGCATAGTCAGACTTGCCAGATTCTGTTACAATAAAACTGGTATTAGCAGTGCTTTTTTTGTAAAAGAAAAAGGTGCCGAAACTCACACGTGTCATACAACCCACTTTGCCTACCCTACAAGGTTCCATCCAAAAAGGGTGCTGGAACTCCGTTCTGGGCGTTCTATGAGAAAAAAAGCCCTGGGTATTAGTATACATAATGGCTTCCCAGTCTGATCCATCTCAAAGGACTAGAGGGTGGAAAACATTTGGTGTCAAAAAATTACCAAAATTACCATAGAGTGTTTTTTTAGAGAGCAAAAATTAGAGTGGGTAAGTTGATAGTAGCACATATTAATTTCTTTTTTAAAATCTAAATTTTAGGAAATAATTCTGAGTTATTATTTTTGTTTTCTCATGGTCAGCCTGGAGTTTAGACTGGATTTGGCATTTTTATCCATCTATCAAGTCCAAGAACTGGAATAGGAAATTGTTGGTTGTTGTCGTTGTCGTCATCATCATCATCATTAATACAGCAAAAAAGTTTTCAGGCTTATGTTACATTTGTCACATATTCAACATCTTAAAATGGCAACAAAAGATGCTGATTTTGACAATATTAGTCAGACAGTTCTCCAGTGGTTACAATAAAAGTGTTCAAGGCTAACTTGCAGTCATCTTAAGTTTACACCCCAATCTATATGTAATATGGTTCTGTAATTTAAAAAATAGATACCCCTGCTGTAAAGATAGCAGTATGACTGATTTGTAAATAATGGCTAAGACAAGTATTGTGTCAAGTTTGATTTTATTTTTGTAGCCCAAATACACTCATTCTACAGTAATAAAAATAAATAGTAAGAAAATGTGGCATTGTGCCCTTTAAGTGCTTAGCCTTACATTTATAAAAAAAACATTTAAGGCATGCTGCTCAGAACGTTCATCATTCTTCTGGCTTAATGCAAAACCTTATTCACTTGTTTCATCTTCTGGTATCCCTAAAAGCTTGTCATCTCTGCAGATAGCATGAAAGCTCTGTGCACTGAATGCAAGTTATTGTAACTTATGGAAAGATGAAAAACTTGTGAAGTGTCTCTGTTCCATATTATTAATATACCATGCTTTTATTACATCATTTTAGGAGATGATCATAGCTGGATTACAGCCAGAGACAACCTATTCCCTGACTGTGACAGCCTATACAACCAAAGGAGATGGAGCCCGGAGCAAACCGAGATTAGTATCTACTACTGGTGCAGGTACTATCTGATGAACCTTTCCATTATGAAGCCTTATAATGAATGTTGACTGCTTTGATTATTTATTATACCAGGTGCTAAATGTTCTTAGCTGATTGTGTACAGTAAAGCATTATTTATTTTCATTGTGATTTTTCCATGCCTGACTCTTTTTTTAGAGTTTAGATGCATCCAGGAATATAGGAGAATACAAAATCTGACACATCAGGCATAGTACACATTGGTTTGTAAGCCCTTCTGTTTCAATTGGAGAAACACAGTAGCCCCACAGTATAGGTAATTTAAAATATGGCATTTGAAAAACTCCATTACAGTTTGTTGAACAAGACATATTTGCCTACTTCACATGTTACACTAAAAAAAATAATCCAACAAACTACAGGGCATGAAATTATAACCCAAGAGATTGAAAATGAAATATAGAGTCTGGAAAAAGTGTTGGGAACAAAAAATAAAGACCAGAAGAGGTAGAGATAGAGAAATAAAGATACTGTATGTGATTTCCAAGTTGTCATTATTAATATACGGTAATAATAATGAATTCCTCATTAAACTCGGGAACATACAGGAGAGTTATTTTACTTTACCCCATCATTTTAAAAAATGGTAAACTATCCATAACATGGAAAGGAAAAGATCTCTGTAGAATGAAGAGAAACCCCTAAAGAGACTACAGGACTAGAGATAGGACTGAAAAATAAAGGGAGCAGCAGGCAAATGGAGAATTTGACTCATGAACATTTGGATCTAAGACAGCATATATTAATTAAGCTTCATTAATGTTTTGATAGTGTTGGTTCTTTCAAACAATATAACTAATGGTTTTAGGTTTACAATGCTGTTTTTTTTCCCTGGTATACAGACTACCCTTACATTCTCAATCTGCTGTGTATTCATTCATTATTATTTACCTTTCTTCTGGGTTTTGTCTGCATGTAGATCTCATGGCCAATTAATTATCAAAGGATGTCTAGTGGGAAAATATTTAGTTTTATATTAATTTTGTATATTAAAAAGAATAATTGTTCTTCTATGAAAAGCATGATTTCTTAGAATAATATGTTAAGTAGTGTTTTCATCTGACTTCATTTTAAGTGTTCCAAGAATAAATTGCTTAGCAAGGTTTCAACTTTGGTTTTTTTTTTCATTTTCTGATAGCTGTAGTTTGAAAATTTCGTTTTTGAAACTTCCATATGTCAAATGGCTATAGTTTGAAGTTTTTATGTCTGATATTAAACATAAAAATTAAGCTAAAAATGCGTCTGTGTGTGTTGTATGTGTGTGTGTGTTAGCTTTTTATGTACAATTTCCTGATTTTAATTCCTGATTTTTATTTTTATTTAATGGTGGAATTTTTATGCTGACATGGTGTCACTTGATTCAGCAGAGTAAGCTTTTTGTTCATTATCAGAACATTATTTAGTGAAATTATATGTTTTATTGTTTGTTTTTTCCTTTCCACTCATCCCCCATTTTGGATGAAATTCCCCTGCTTTTTAAACTAACCTTTTCTGTAATGTTAATACCAGAACACTGATAAAAGAATCAAGATCAAATTAGGATATGCAATCTGGTATATTAGTTTATTTAAACAAGGGAATGACATCACTAGTATAAAAGCTGTCATATGAAGATACCCTGAAAGCCCTGGAAAATGGCTTCAACTGTCTGCTTTTAGTTTGATTTGGCTGACTAGAGTGATGCAGACTGTCATTCTTTTCAAACACATGATTTTAAGATGATTGATTCATCTTGATTCAGATACCTTTTATATACAGATATTTTGCTCTTCCCAACATAAAAGTGCATCCTCTGGAATAAAATTAGTCCTCGACTTATGACCACAATTGAGCCCCAGATTGTTCTTGTTAAGTGAAACATTTGTTAAGTGACTTTTGCCCCATTTTATGACCTTTCTTGCCACATATGTTAAGCAAATCACTGCACTTGATAAGCTAGTAACCTGGTTGTTCACCGAATCTGGCTTCCTCACTGACTTTGTTTGTCAGAAGGTCACAGAAGGTGATCAAATGACCTTGGGACACAGCAAGAGCCATAAATATGAACCAATTGCCAAGCATCTGAATTTTGATCACGTGACCATGTAGACGCTAGAATGGTCACAACTGTGAAAAACGATCATAAGACATTTTTCATTTTCAAAGTTGTAACTTTAATAATCACTAAACAAACTGTTGTAAGTCGAGGACTACCTGTATATTCTGATTGGATTAATCATATTAAAGTAAAGTCCATAAGCCTAATATACAAAGATGCACAATTAATGTATGTAGGGCTTGATTTCATATCAATGGGGTTCATTGCGTAACTGCTATATTTAGGAACTAGAAAAAGGAGAATAAAGAAAGATAATAGAATGCTTAATGTGTTGCAAGGTCTGAATTAATATTTGAGGATGGGGGTAGAGTAGAGAAATGGTATGTTTGTTGCATAAGTAATTTTTAAAGAGACCTAATAAGCAATTTTAGAAATAAATATTGAAGGTACATTCTGTGCTGAAATAATGTTATGTTACAGTTCCAGGAAAACCTCGGCTTGTAATTAGCCACACACAAATGGGTACAGCTCTAATTCAGTGGCACCCACCTGTCGATACATATGGCTCCCTGCAAGGGTACCGCCTGAGGTTTGGCCGCAAAGACATGGATGCCTTTACAACACGGGATTTTACTGATAAAGATGACCACTACACGGCTACTGATATTCATAAAGGGACTTCTTACATCTTCAGGCTTTCAGCTAGAAATAAAGTGGGCTTTGGGGAAGAAATGGTAAAAGAAATTTTGATTCCAGAAGATCTACCAACTGGATTTCCTCAAAATCTACATTCAGAAAGTGCCACCTCAACCTCTGTCCAACTAACTTGGCAACCGCTCATTTTATCCGAGAGAAATGGTATTATCACCAAATACACTCTACAGTACAGAGATATCAATGTGGCACATCAACAAACAGAGATCCCTGTTGCTCCTGTTGATACTATTATGACACTTTCAGGCTTAAAACCAGATACCACATATGATGTAAAAATACGTGCACATACAAGCAAAGGGCCCGGTCCATATAGTCCCAGTATCCAGTTTAGGACATTACCTGTGGATCAAGGTAGGATTTGTCTGCTTATGTCTTGCCTTGTAAAGGATCTCAGTCTTTGGATATCAATATTTTAAATATAGCTTCAATTTTCAAAACCATCATATAAGTAGATTCATCTGATGCAGAGGTAAAGTATGTAAATCTTCATGTGTTTTGGATTCACTAGAATTCAGTTATCCCATATCAGACAAGTCTGGCTCTCTTCTACCTAATAATTGCAGGTAAGGAAAATACAATTATTTTGAGATGTCATTTGTAAGAATGGAATGTGGTTTCTAAAAACAGGTAGGAATATAATGAAATATGTTTACTGGTGAAAAGGGGATGGGATCCAAAATCAAAATGTACTTTAAATATATTACTTTTCCTTTTCCAGCAGTGTTTGCAAAAAATTTTCATGTCAAAGCAGTAATGAAAACATCAGTTCTTCTTTCCTGGGATATACCAGAGAATTACAATTCTGCCCTACCTTTCAAAGTAAGTGGTTCTTAATCTTCAAGGGTCACAGGACTTGTAATGGACAAATGTCTTTATTAAAGGATTTATAGACCCACTCTACTAACTAACAGATATTTAGTAGTCCAGTTTGAACTAAATCAGAAGATCATGGAACAAGTTCTCCAAGATTGATACTAGATTGATAATGATTGACAGTTGATGTTAATTAATTCTATGTTTATGTATCAGCATTAGTGATGTTGAACTAACACCAGAAATAAGTAGAACAGTTTTTACTGTTTAGAGTATTATAAAAAAACTGAGATTGTATCATTTTATTATTATAATAAAAAGGGTTAATTTTATAACAACAAGTTGGAAGGGATCTTGGTCATCTAGTCCAACCCCCTGCTCAGGCAGGAAACCCTATACCATTTCAGACAAATGGCTGTCTTGTCTCTTCTTAAAAACTTCCAGTGTTGCAGCATTCACCACTTCTGGAGTCAGGTTGTTCCACTGGTTAATTGTTCTAACTGTTAGGAAGTTTCTCCTTAGTTCTAGGTTGCTTCTCTCCTTGATTAGTTTCCATTCCTTGCTTCTTGTCCTGCCTTTGGGTGCTTTGGAGAATATTTCTGATTATTTTCTCTGTTCCTGGTTTTATAATATATTTCCAAATTATCACTGTTCTTTAAACAATATTTTTAAAATCTGCTTTTCCTACCTGTCATGCTGTGATGAAACTTTCTTGAAAAATTAGTATCTGTAATATAGTGCTTCTTACTCTTTTCTGTATTGTATTGTCACACGCTAGTATGCAATGAATTGCACTCTGTCAGCAGAGTCACAATGGTATCTCTGTTTTTAGTGGGTTACCCAATGCATTTTCAAAAATCAACCTGGCTGTTTAGCTCTACATTTAGAGCCTTCCAGTTATCGTGACAAGGCTTTCAAATCAGACCATAAATATGACATAATGCATTTTTCTCCCACTGATGCCATTTGAGGTGGGAACTGGGGGAAGAATCCAGCAGCACATCCAGGAAAACAAAGAATAAGCTTTTTCGCTCTTACACAAAAAGTCAAATTGTAGCTTTCACCAGTATTGGTGATAATTACACCAGTTATTTAGTTTAATATGAGGTGGCTGGATGGAGTCACTGAAGCAGTAGGCGTGAGCTTAAATGGACTCCAGAAGATGGTAGAGGACAGGAAGACCTGGAGGAACATTGTCCATGGGGTCACAATGGGTCGGACATGACTTTGCAACTATCAACAACAACAACAATTTAGTTTAATAATTATAATTCCTATATTAGTATGAAATAGTTCTGAAGAATTAAGTTGTCAGATTCTACTGATATAAGAGAGGAGTGTATATTCTGTATATTTACTGTAACACAAGTTGCTCCTTAATATTTTGGTTTGTTTTGGGGTTTTTTAATTGTGGGAACCTTTTAATATAACAAACTGTTCTATAAAAGAGATCCTTGACTGGCAATGCTGTACCACCTATGGCTTCCTAATGCCGAGTTGAAAACATAATAAAATATAAAAATGAATTAAAAGATGACATGAAACTTACTAATAATGTCATGAGTAACATTCCTTTTCAAGATAGCCTAATTGGTAAATTCTGCTTGTTGGTCAATGTTGACAGCATTGTTTAAGATACAGAGATTAAGCAAGTTAATTATCCGGACTGAACAAAAACCTACATTGTTTGATATCATGTCCTTTTATAATCAGAATAAAGAGAGCATATCTGTTTCAAAGAAATGAACTTGGCGTATAGAAAATCATTATCAGGTTTTACATGAACGTTAAAGTCATCAACCATCACTCTAAATGTGTCTCAGGAAGCAAACAGAAGACTTAACAAATAGGTATAGTCTATAAATTCCTGAAGCATGCGGATTGTCTCATAAGAGAAAAGTAATCACTAACAAAATGTTACCCCTAAAGTAAATTACTGCTAATGGAGCTTATTGTTCAAATGTAGACTATATGACCAGCCTCATATTCCAAGTGATTAAAACTAACACCTCAAGGCCTCCTTTATTCTTCCTTTTCCCCTTGTCTCAATTTCAGCTAAAACTATCTGCAACTTTATCATTAGTAGAATAGATTTCTTGGATCAATGTAGCACTATATTTTCCATATAAAACTCAAAAACAAAATGTTTTTTGCAACTTGACTGCCAACCCATTCCATCCCAGCTGGATTTCCACTCCTCAACCTATATCAGGGGTTCTTCAAATTTGCCCTTTTATGACTTGTGGACTTCAACTCCCAGAATTCTGGGAGTTGAAGTCCACAAGTCATAAAAGGGCCAGGTTTGAAGACCTCCTGATCTATTTGGTAGTCCTTGCTTACTTTCTTGAATTTGCACCCATCACAGTATCCCCACAGACAAGCAAAGTCAATCAGGAGCCTGGCAGGAACCCTCAAGCCGTGACAATGTGACATGTCATGTAATGACCATATCCCAAGGCAGCAACAAGAACTGCCATCTTAAGTCAGAGTCATCACATGATTTTTTTTCCTTCCAACTGTGTCACTTACCAGTGGAATTTCGGGTTCTAATTGCGGTAGTTAACTGAGTACTATCTGCACTTGCGTTCATTGAAGCTAATGACATATCATTCAACGAAAGGAGTTGGGAACCATTAAAGCCTAGTGGAAACACTAAGTCATCCGTGATCTTACCATTCCATCCAAGAGTCCATTTATACATTTGATTCTGAGGTTTTAAATCTGTTTGTTCCGGCATGTATTTTTTTTAACTAACTTCCAAGTCATTTTGTTAAAGGCAAGTTTTATTTCCAAACTTACTTTTCTCCTGCACATACCTAGGGGTTATTATTAATATATTTGCTGCTTTTATTAAATTCCCATTTGTTAGATTCTTTATGATGATGGGAAAATGGCAGTTGAAGTGGATGGCCGAGCCACGCAGAAACTGATCACCAATCTGAAGCCTGAGACATCCTATTCATTTGTGCTAACCAATAGAGGGAACAGTGCTGGAGGACTGCAACACAGGGTAACAGCAAAGACGGCCCCAGATGTACTACGAGCCCAACCGGTTTTCATTGATAAGACCAATCTAGATGGAATGATAACAGTGAAACTACCAGAAGTACCAGCAAACAAAACTATAAAGTAAGTTATATCTAACAAATATTGCGAGAGCTTAATAACAATTCAAGGAGACTTACTGTATAATTTCTTAGAATATATTCTATGGTTTAAAGCATTTACTTTTTTAGCCATTGCCTTAAGTGCAGGCACTGCAGTATAGAGGCAAGCAGTTTAAGATTTGAAATACAGTTTATTGTTTATTGTGATTATATGTTCTCTTTCAAACGTGACCCAGAGACTATGTGTTAACTTTTTATTTATTTATTTATTTATTTATTTATTTATTTATTTATTTATTTAAGAAAAACTTTGTCTTCATTGGGAAGCAGGAGCCACAGAATGGAGATGGGTATTATCAAAAGAATTAAGGGGGAGGCTTAAGGTGCAAAATAAGTAAGAGTTAAATGGCAAAACAGGAAAATAAAGTATCACAGGACCTTAACAGACCTGGGTTTTACACCTCATTTTTGCAAAAGTCTGCAGAATATCATGAAACTGAAAATGACTACGCTTGCTATTACAGTACATTTCAGCATTATAGTCAGGGGTGTGCAGACCATGAAACATTTTCTGCCCATCCCTAAGCTAGTACAGAGGGATTGTTTACCTACAACTGAACTGAATTAGCTTGACCTCAATTCAGACTGAGTAATAGCAATACATTTCATTGGCCTACTACTCATAGAAAGTTTGGCTTCCCCCCCCCAATTCGCACAGATTTTCTCATTCAGTTTATTGATGTGATTTGTAAATGTAAATCAATAAAGAGATTCAAAACAAATTATTCAAATTAGATTTGACCTAGTTCACCCAGATTTCACCAGAAATTTATTCAAATGAAGCAAATCTAACTTCATCCCTAACTTCATTGTAGGATTCAAATTCTAGGACCATGAGAATTGTTTGTGTATTATTCTCCAAGGGGAGAATATTCCATAGGGCATGGGCAATGACAGAAAAAGCTCTCTTCCTACCAGTCAGAGCTCTTTAATTCTAATGGGGTCTGCAACAAACCTTCCCTGCTTGATCAGGTAGGACAATTTTAGCAACTATTTAGGATGGAAGTGAGAAGAAATATCTGGCTTTAAGGCAAAAGCATGGTAATTTATAAAATGCTTTTTTCGGGGGTACAATATTAAATATGAAACGGGATAATCTATAATTATTTTTAAAATATAAAACTAGCGTTGAAAGAAGCAGAATCGGGTATACTGTTCAGTAGTGCTTTAAAACCCATCCATATAAATATACAATGAAAGCATGAATGGTTTTTCAAGATTCTATGAATTATTGCCAAAAATATTTTTTCACATGAAGATATATTTCAGATGAATGTGTACAACCATTGTTCATCAATTTAAAAAAGCAGAGATTTCTTTTAGTTTCCCACTCAACAGTCATACCTCAACATTCACTATTCATATAAATATAAATGCAGAGATAATTTCCTTCTTTTCTCATCATACAATAACATTCACCTCTCTTGAGCTCATTATGGCTAAATACATTTTATTTGCAAAATCCCTCTTCCTATCAAGCATTTTCTGGTATAATCAAGTTATTAAATATAATAGTTATTCCTATTTGTCTTTGTTATTTAACAAACATAATATCAGTAATATTAATATACACGCAGACGCACATGTAAAAGGGAAAGAAAAGTAAACCAGAAATAGAATCAAATGCACATTTGAATTTGGAAGTTATAAATATATTACTATTACGTGCATACCTATTTGGAATGCTTTCATGCAGAATAACGTACAGATGAAAAACTTTTTTTAGGAAATACAGTGCTGTTACAGGTTGTCACTTAATGATAGTTCAAAGTTTTGTGGACTTAAAAAAAAAACTATTTACATTTTGTCCTCAAAATTACAACTGCCACATCCCTCCCATGTGATCACGGTCATGTGATCACTTTTGGGTGCTTGTCAACTGGTTTGCATTTAGGACTGTTTGCAGTGTCACACAGAAAGGTGACCACAATTTGTGCCATTTCTTGCAAAAAAAAAATCATTGGAAGAATAGATTTGCTTAACAACCACATGATTTATTTAATATTCGTAGTAATCTGCTTTATAGCTGTCCCAGAATGATTGTAAAATTCCATCAAGTCTCAGGGTGACTTTACTTTCAACCTCAATAACTTACAAATAAAATTCCAGGCTCTGTTATGGTCATACCTCAAGGGCTACCGTATGACTAAAAGGATGAATAGATTTGGATAAATATATTCTTCATTCTAAGAAATTTCTTGGTTATTTCTAAAATTAACATTAACATCATGTACTATATGTTTACCTGTTCAGAAACATCATATTAATACAGCAACAGTAGTTTAATGTTTCTTCTTTATAAAAGTAATCATCAAACATTGCGGTATAAAGGTGTATTTCAGAAAAGGCAAGATGTGATTTAAATCCAAAAAGTAATTTTGCAACACATGAATTTGATAGGTATGTTTTTGTTCAGTCCTGGAACATGGTTTACGATGCTTTTTTAAATGGGTCTGTGCAGATTAAACAGGGATAATATTAAAAAGCTGACATTGCAATGCCAGTTGGGATTTAAAATGATGGACAATAAAGATTCCCAGGAAAGACTGTATACCATGCAGTCAATATATGCAACACATTTTTCATGTAATCCTTTGTATTCTGAGTTTCACACAAAGCCATTTTTACTGCTTTATTGAACTTCTAAAGAGGGCTGTAGGAAAGAAAATTCTAAACCATTAAAAAGTACGAAAAATTAGTCCACATCTACTAATAAAATACATACATAGTTTATAAATATAAATGGGAAACATTACAGATTAAAATCACCAGAAATACAACTTGATAAGACAGATAGCTAATGCCTCTCTAGAAGACAACTTCCGAAAGTAACTTAGGAGCCATAGCACATACCATAATCACAGCACCATAATTTGAATTCTATAACACATGTAAGAATATATTAATTTTTGGAAACTAATATTAAAAACTGGTGTACATAATGGAACATTGTTTATAAATATGCATTTTAGGATAAAATATAACTACAAAATTACATACGAAATGCACACATTTTAATCAGATTTTTACTTATAGCTGATAAGTTATTGAAACATACATTTTCAACAAGAAATATGAGGTACAATAAAGAGCTTCATGGTAGGAAAAAGAAAATATGAAAACATGCAATAATATTCTCTTCTTAAGGCTTTCAGTGTTCTTCAAATGATCTCAATGAGTACAGAATATCGTACTACATTTGCCTGTGTTTTCACTAAGCAAAATTCTTCTCATAGTTCTCATAGGTGACTAGTCTAAGTTTTGAATGACATAAATGTGAAAGCACAATTGATTACACAGCCCGTTGTATGGAATTACAGAGGTAAATAATAATGAAAAACATTTCTATAAATATTCAAATATCAAATGATAAGAGGGATCAGGAAGGAAGAAAAGGAAGGAAGGAAGGAAGGAAGGAAGGAAGGAAGGAAGGAAGGAAGGAAGGAAGGAAGGAAGGAAGGATCAAAATGAATCAAATCATTATTATGGTCATTGATCAGCATAGATCAGAAGGAAGATTTTTGTGTTGGATAAGAAGAGATTGGTATAAGCCTTTCAGTTTAATCATATACTTTTGGGGACCAAAAGGGAAACTGCTAGAACTACTCCAATATGGATAGAAATTACAATTTATTTCTTTTACCCATATTTGTATGCCTTCGATTTCTTATGTGTCTTTTATAGATTTTCTAAGTAGTATAAAGTTATTATTTTCTATAAATACAGTTTCATTTGGATTTTTGTTATAAATTGGACGGATAGAAATCTGTTCTAAAAAGCAGAGTTCAACACTATTAACCCATCACTAATCTCTACTGACAACAGAATTTTCATTTAAATTCCATGAAAATAAATTCTGTCACACACGGACAAAAGATTCTATCCACTGAGAGTTTGTGATTACATCAGGAAAAACAGTACATTCTGATTAAGACACACCATCTGGACATCTTCATCTGCACAACCAGGATGAAAAATTTAAATGCCATACATGCCAATAAAAATTCCCTCTTCAAGAGAGTTGAGCACGATCTTCTAATTCCAGTGTTGCTGATTGTTTGATATATCCAACTCAGCCTAAATAGAGAGTAAAGAAGATAACCATAACAAGAATATGTGAAAACTGTTACTTTGGTAAAAGGGCCTGAAGCATTGTTTTAAAGTCCAGAACATCCAGATTACATCCAGACAACATAAGGAAGCAGGTCGTTGAACTATAAGAAAGAGGAGGATGTATGGCTCAATCAGGCTTGCAGTATTGCAAATTTTGGAACATTTTGTTATTATAACCAGTCTCAATAAAAGTAGTTTTAATTCTCCCATGGAGCTCATTTCACGGTCCCGTCTTATCTAGTGGAACTGACAGATAACCAGATGTAAGGAGTCCTCGCCTTACAGCCATTTGTTTAGAGACCATTTGAAGTTACAATGCCATGACCATTTTTCACATTTACGGCTATTGCAGCATCCCCATGATCATATGATCAAAATTTGTGTGCTTGGTAATTGGCATTTCTTTATGACAATTGCACAGTCCCAGGATCATGCAATCATTTTTTGCAACCTACTGATTAAGCAAAGTGGGAAACGAGATTTGCTTAACCAACCGTGTTACTAATTTGTCAACTGCCTTGATCCACTTAAGAACTGTGGCAAGAAAGGTCGTAAATAGGTCAAAACTCACTTAACAACTATTTTGCTTAGCAATGGAAATTTTAGGCTCATTTGTGGTTGTAAGTTGAGAACTATCTGTAATTACATTTCAGTTAATCTATGTCAAATTCCAATATTTTTTTAAATAACTTGCTTTTTGGTAGTGATGCAACCCAGCCAGTTTTCTGCCTGTAGTAATGATTTTTTTTCACCCTAAAATTCTGTTCTGGATTGTGAAGCAAGCTTCCCTTATGACACCTGAACCTCTAAACAGATTTGCATAAAAAATCTGTACATAACCCTGGGCAAATATTTTCCAAACTCTATTGGCAAAGAAACTTATGCC
Organism: Vipera berus; assembly: GCF_964194415.1. Classification (NCBI taxonomy): domain Eukaryota; kingdom Metazoa; phylum Chordata; class Lepidosauria; order Squamata; family Viperidae; genus Vipera; species Vipera berus. The sequence goes on along the minus strand of NC_138203.1, from coordinate 75,168,782 downwards.
AAAGCCTGCTACAGGAAAACTAATGAAACTGTACAATTATATATACATATGTGAATACGTACATATACAGCAGTGATTTATGCTGACGATCTCTAATTAGATTGCCAACACACCTTAGAAGTAGTATTACATATCAAGTAGATTCTTAACCTATCAGCACAGCAGTCATTCCTAACGTGATCAAAAGTTCATGGAAGACAGAGTGGGGCTTTGGAACATGAATTTTATCAATGCCATGTACTGAATCTAGTAGATACAATGATGAATATCAATTTACGGCATAGGAAGAGCAGTCTTACATTCAGGAAAATTGGTATATAAATTAAAATCTTGTTATACAATTTAACCTGAAAAAATGCTGAATGGGAAGTAAAATTTGGATTGTCTGCTCAGAACTGACCCAATCAGGAATACGGATAGTCGTTGACTTACAAACCACAATTTGGACCAGAATTTCTGTTGCTAAGCATGGCAGTCACTAAGTCGCACCTGATTTTACGTTTTTGTCATGGTTAAGCAAATCACTGCAGATGTTAAGTGAATCACATGATCCTTAAGCCAATCAAGTATCCCCTCCCCCATTGACATTGCTTGTCTGAAGCCAGGTGGGAAGATTGCAGATGGTGATCTCATCACCTGGGACGCTGCCATCCTTGTAAACACATACAGGTTGCCAAACACCCAAATATCAGTCTTGGACCATCGGGATGTTGCAGTAGCCATAAGTGTGAAGACTGGCCCATAAATCACTTTTTTTCAGAGCTGTTGTAACTTTGAATGGTCATTAAATGAATGGTTGTACATTAAGGACTACCTGTAGGTATATCTAATTGAGAGAGCGTATGCGAGAGATTATGATTTCTTGCATTATGAATCACCAAATACTCATTGGCAGCATTAAGATACCTGTGTTTCACAATATAACATTTCTTGCCTATATGAAAGTAACTTATTAAAAGTGTTTGGAGTAACACAATATAGTTCAGAAGTGAACATTTAGCTCAGCATGAAAATCATTGCCTATAGCAGCTAACAGCTTCATAGTTTTTAAAAAGGATATGTCTCTCTGTGTGTGTGGTTTGTGTGTCTGTGTGTGTTCTTAACACAGTTTGCCAGTTTGTTCTAAAATGGTAATAAGTTTATTTTCTCCCTTGCTTTAGTTTCTCTAATGTTTTGATTAATAATATATATTAAGAAGATGGACATGAGAATGAGTGCTACTAGTAATTTTACCAGAGGTGTTATTCCATGCAGGACAATTAACAATTTCTGTACAAAAATAGTGTATACATTTGTTTATGCTTGCAGCAAAACCATCATGAATTACTGAGGCATATTTATAGGTAGGGAACTTAAGATGACAGCTCACAATTTGTCCAAGGCAATCACTAAAACCACAAACAAGGCTAGCTTTTGAATCACAGCTTTCTAAGTCTGAATATAAAAAAGTCCTTGACTTTTGGTCATTTTTATTATTTTTTATGAAGGAAGAGGGACAATAACCTGTAGTCACTTAAATAATGCCATTGTCAATTGCATCAATAATAATATAAAAGATTTTATACAGAGTAATACAGGTATAGTAAGCATCAGATTTATTAATTTATTGATATTTTTGGGCAAAAACAGCAGCAGTGTGTTGCTATATTTTCATTGCATTATTTTTTTAATTTTTAAGATTCAATTTTCTTATTTAATTTCAAGTGGCTTGGTGCAATCTTACCAGTGCTTAGCAAGAAGTATTAGTCAAGTTAGAAGGCCAAATCCTAGATCCATATTTGAGAGCTGTTTTCCCTAAAGCTGACTTTAGAATAAAGACAATAAATACAATGTGGATAAAATGTCCATATTTTCTTTTAAAATAAAAGGCTATCGTGATTTCATATGAAATCTTTAGTTAGATTTTTATCTCCTCCCTGTGGAATCCTTAAGGAGAAGGTCCAAGTGATCTAAACGACTTCTTCACTGAAAAGTGGTAACGTTTTGCAATCTAACCTGGCTAGATATATGTATTGATTTCACAAATGTGTGGTTCCATTAAGTGATTGCAGCTGTGTTTGAAAACAGATTGTAGAGAATAATTGCCAAGAAAAATAACTTTTCATATGCCTTCTTTAACTGCTGATATGGAGTTTAAAAAAAAGAAAGAAAATGATAATGGATATAGAATTCTTTTTAGAAGGAAAAAGCTATTAAAGTGTGTATCAGTGCAAAGCAAGAATGATTTATCCCTTCAAGCTGCTTTTTCAGCAGCATGGCCAAAACCTATTCAGACTCTCTTAGCTTTCCCCCTATAATTTAAAAGTGTATTTCATCTATACTGCATATACCTGATATTGCCCTTTTCATTGACAAAAATACTTCACTATTAGAGAGTGATAAATCATTATTAAAATATAGTGCCTACACTTTTTTCCCTTCATATTAAAGGAAAGAGAGATAATAATTTAAATTGTTGTGAAATTGTGCCATTAGCAGAATACAAAGATAACCAGAGCTCCTTTTGCAAGGTCTAAGAGTGGAGGAGGATAAGTAGAGTAAGAAATGCACGAGCATTGTCATTTGCTCTATTTAACTTTCCCAAAATATCTAGAATATTATATTTCAACTTGAGAAAGTATCAAGAAGATACAGAATACTACTCCTATAGTAGCCACCACCCGAAAAACAAAAATAAGTGTAGGCATTCTTCTGAGACTATCTTTGGGACTATTGTACACTGTGATATAGTTCTAGCTTTACAGGATTATGCATGAGAATGGGCAGTTTGAAGGGTTAGGAACTTGGGATGCTATTGAATCAAACTGTTTTCTTTGCATTGCACAATTTTTTTGCCAACCTTTTGAATTTATATGACATTTAAACCATTTTATACCCATAACCCAAAGTTGCCTTGTGGTAAAATGGGAAGAAAACAAATTTAATAATAAATAAAATATTATTCTCTTTAAAAAAAAACCTGGATGATAGTAAAGCCTTTTTTTCCAAAATAGATCACAACCAGTTCAGTTTTTTTTAAAAAAACAACAACTAAATAACATATTTTTCCTTATTTGAGCATATCATTAAATATAAAAAAATAAGAAACATGACCTGTTTAAACTGATAATCTCAAAACAACCCACTGCAGGACGTAGACTTGTTCATTGAAAGTCCATTCATTATGGATCAAATTATAATGTGTCATTTTAGTGCAGGTTGTAAATAGATGCTTTGCAACTTCCAGTCTAAGGCTCAGAAAGACTGACTGATCTCACATGACTCATCCTTGCCAAAGAAGGACCACAACCTGGATTTCTCTGTTCCTTTTAATACCCCAGGAAGCTCTGAGATAAAGTGATAACTTACCAAAATTCTTACCAAAATACTTGATTTCTTCCAAACATCATGTCTCCTCTGAGGAAAAGCCACCCAATTAGCTTCACTTGAATTTTAAGTTTTGCAAGCACTAAATCCTTCAAAATGTAAGCATTAAAAAAAGAGTGAAATTATTGCTTTCTACTATGCCAAAATTTATCATTATAGTGTTTCTGTTGTTATTACAAAGCGCTAAACACAATATTGAAACCTAATAGAAGGTTCAATTAGCTGTACATACATATTAGTGTTTAATATTAATTTCTTATAGTAGTGTATTATTATTGCTGTAGAGATAAGTTATTCTATGTAGAAGGTTTCCAATGAATTCCCCTTTTGTAAACCTTACTGTTACATTTTGTTTCATTTGCAGAGGTTACTATATAGTAATTGTACCTTTGATAAAGAAATCAGATGGAAAATTCATGAAACCACGCGAGAACCCAGATGAAATGGAATTAGATGAGGTACCCTTTGTTTATTTTAGCTCTTTTTTCCCAGAGAAACCTTTTCTGATTGAAGCAGTCTTAACGGTTGTGTCCAATTAATGTATTCATGTCAGCAAGTTGACTTTTTTTTAATACTTTGTCATTTATATTGGAGTTAGTTTCTGGGAGCAAACAAAAAGCTAATTACGTAAATTAAAATACATTAAGTTGCAATGAGGCACATAAACTGTCTGATCTTTGTTGTCATTAATATTTTATTCCTTGCTGATTGTAAGGCGTAATGTAGAAAATGAAATGACTTGTCAGCAAAAGTATAATCACCATTGATATGAACTCCAATAAAGGTCTGGTTCATTAATGAGGGTATTTGCTAAAGCTGAATCAATTGCTAAATTGCAATTTGCTCTGCAGTTTAACATTTGACCCCTCTCACAGTCTCTTCACCTGTTTCAGCTATGCTGAAATACTTCTAATTAGAAAGTGTATCTATTATTTTTTAAACTCTTGTTCCTTGTACTCCAGATTGAACCTAAACAAAAAAAACCTTCATATTTTCAGAATAAGAGCCAAATAGTAGAGCCAGAAGATGTATTTAGTCAATTTCTATCATCCTTATTGTAAAATAATTAGTCAGTGACATTAGAATTTTCCAGTATTTTGATATTTTGCGATCATTAGATTTTCTTCATTTTTTCTTCTAAATTTTGTTGTTGTTAGCTGCGAAGTCGTGTCCGACCCATCGCGACCCTATGGACAACATTCCTCCAGGCCTTCCTGTCCTCTACCATCTTCTGGAGTCCATTTAAGCTCACGCCTACTGCTTCAGTGACTCCATCCAGCCACCTCATTCTCTGTCGTCCCCTTCTTCTATTGCCCTCGATCTTTCCCAGCATTAGGCTCTTCTCCAGTGAGTCCTTCCTTCTCATTAGGTGGCCAAAGTATTTGAGTTTTAGCTTCAGGATCTGGCCTTCTAAAGAGCAGTCAGGATTGATCTCCTCTAGGACTGACCGGTTTGATCGCCTTGCAGTCCAAGGGACTCGCAGGAGTCTTCTCCAGCACCATAGTTCAAAGGCCTCAATTCTTTGGCGCTCAGCCTTTCTTATGGTCCAACTTTCACAGCCATACATTGCAACTGGGAAGACCATAGCCTTGACTATACGCACTTTTGTTGACAGGGTGATGTCTCTGCTTTTTAGTGTGCTGTCTAGATTTGCCATGGCTTTCCTCCCAAGGAGCAAGCGTCTTTTAATTTCTTGGCTACAGTCCCCATCTGCAGTGATCTTGGAGCCCAGGAAAATAAAATCTGTCACTACCTCCATTTCTTCCCCATCTATTTGCCAGGAATTGAGAGGGCCAGATGCCATGATCTTGGTTTTCTTAATGTTAAGTTTCAACCCAAGTTTTGCACTCTCCTTCTTCACCTGCAACAAGAGGCTCTTTAGTTCTTCTTCACTTTCTGCCATTAGAGTGGTATCATCTGCGTATCTTAGGTTGTTGATATTTCTTCCGGCAATCTTAATTCCAACTTTTGATTCATCTAGCCCTGCCTTTCTCATGATGTGCTCTGCATATAAGTTAAATAGGCAGGGCGACAGTATACAGCCTTGCCGGACTCCTTTCCCAATTTTGAACCAATCAGTGGTTCCGTGTCCAGTTCTCACTGTTGCTTCTTGACCCGCATATAGGTTTCTCAAGAGACAAATAAGATGGTCTGGTACTCCCATCTCTTTAAGAACTTGCCACAGTTTGTTATGATCCACACAATCAAAGGCTTTAGCATAGTCAATGAAGCAGAAGTAGATGTTTTTCTGGAACTCTCTAGCTTTCTCCATGATCCAGCGTATGTTGGCAATTTGATCTCTAGTTCCTCTGCCTCTTCGAAATCCTGCCTGTACTTCTGGTAGTTCTCGATCCACATACTGCTGAAGTCTAGCTTGTAGGATTTTAAGCATGACTTTGCTAGCATGAGAAATGAGTGCAATGGTGCGATAGTTTGAACATTCTTTGGCATTGCCTTTTTTTGGAATTGGAATGTAAACTGATCTTTTCCAATCCTGTGGCCACTGTTGAGTTTTCCAAATTTGCTGGCAAATTGAGTGTAGCACTTTTACTGCATTGTCTTTTAAGATTTTGAATAGCTCAGCTGGAATACTGTCACCTCCACTAGCTTTGTTGTTGCTCAGCTTTTCTAAGGCCCACTTCACTTCACATTCTAGGATGTCTGGCTCGAGGTCAGTGACCACCTCATTGTGATTATCAGGGACGTTAAGCTCATTCTTGTATAGTTCTTCTGTGTAATTTTGCCACCTCTTCTTAATCTCTTCTGCCTCTGTTAGGTCCCTGCCATTTTGGTCCTTTATCATGCCCATTTTTGCATTAAACGTTCCCTTCATCTCTCCAATTTTCTTGAAAAGATCTCTGGTCCTCCCTATTCTATTGTTTTCTTCTATTTCTTTGCACTGTTCATTTAAGAAGGCATTCTTATCTCTTCTAGCTATTCTCTGGAATTCTGCATTCAATTGGGCGTATCTTTCTTTTTCTCCCTTGCCTTTCGCTTCCCTCCTTTCCTCAGCTATTTGCAAAGCTTCCTCAGACAGCCATTTTGCTTTCTTGCATTTCTTTTTCTTTGGGATGGTTTTGGTTGCTACCTGTTGTACAATGTCGCGAACCTCTGTCCATAGTTCTTCAGGCACTCTGTCTATCAGATCTAATTCCTTAAATCTATTTGTCACCTCTACTGTATATTCGACAGGGATATGATTTAATTCATACCTGAGTGGCCTAGTGCTTTTCCCTACTTTCTTCAGTTTAAGCCTAAACTTTGCAAGGAGAAGCTCATGGTCTGAGCCACAGTCAGCTCCTGGTCTTGTTTTTACTGACTGTATAGAGCTTCTCCATCTTTGGCTGCAGAGCATATAGTCAATCTGATTTCTGTGTTGACCGTCTGGTGATGTCCATGTGTAGAGCCGTCTCTTGGGTTGTTGGAAAAGAGTGTTTGCTATGACCATCGTATTCTCTTGACAAAATTCTATCAGCCTGTGTCCTGCTTCATTTTGTACTCCAAGGCCAAACTTGCCTGTTATTCCAGTTATCTTTTGGCTTCCTACTTTAGCATTCCAATCCCCCATGATGATAAGGACATCGTTTTTTGGTGTTAGTTCTATAAGGTGCTGTAGGGCTTCATAGAACCGGTCAATTTCATCCTCTTCAGCACTGGTGGTTGGGGCATAGACTTGGACTACTGTGATATTGAATGGTTTGCCTTGGATTCGAACTGAGATCATTCTGTCATTTTGAGGATTGTATCCCAGTATTGCTTTTCCTACTCTTTTGTTGACTATGAAGGCTACTCCATTTCTTCTGAGGGATTCTTGCCCGCAGTAGTATACCTGATGGTCATCTGAATTAAATTCACCCATTCCTGTCCATTTTAGTTCACTGATGCCTAAGATGTCGATGTTCAGTCTTGTCATCTCTTGTTTGACCACGTCCAGCTTTCCTTGATTCATGGATCTTACATTCCAGGTTCCTATGGAGAAAAAATCTTTACAGCATCGGACTTTCCTTTCACCACCAGACACATCCACAGCTGAGCGTCCTTTCGGCTTTGGCCCAGTCGCTTCATTCTTTCTGGCGCTACTAGTACTAGCCCTCTGCTCTTCCCCAGTAGCATATTGAACGCCTTCCGACCTGAGGGGCTCATCTTCCAGCGTCATATCGTTTTGCCTTTTGGTACTGTCCATAGGGTTTTCATGGCAAAGATACTGGAGTGGGTTGCCATTTCCTTCTCCAGTGGATCACGTTTTGTCAGAACTCTCTGCTATGACCTTTCCGTCTTGGGTGGCCCTGCACGGCATAGCTCATAGCTTCATTGAATTACGCAAGCCCCTTCGCCACGACAAGGCAGTAATCCATGAAGGGGTTCTTCTAAATACATCTTACTTTAGAAAGAGAGGAAGAATTTAAAAATACCAGTCCTGTCTAGAGGAGATACTTATGTAAGGTTGGTATAATATTCACCTATATATTCATTGGACATGGCTACAAAAACTGATTCTTGAAATCATCTATTTTCAAAGAAAGTGTGGAATCATTTAATTTTTATTACATTTTCACATTTTCAAGAATAGAAATATGAACTTATATTTTCATATATTTTTGATATATCCCCTGGGATGGATGTTCTGATGGTTTTTTCTTATGATAAAATTTGTTAATTGGATATGGTTACATATAAGGTAACTGGATAACTTTCATAATAATATTTGTATTGATAAAATAGAGAATTTTTTCCTAGTAAGCTTTGCAGTATCAGTTTTGGAATGTCTGGAAGTAAAGGTTTATGAACTTTTAACTACTTTTTTTATACTTGGTATCCAGTATCCAAAGTATTCAAATAAGGACATCTATGCAGCGTTTGGTTGAATTGTGTACAAGGCTGATCAGAAACAGTGTTATTATCCATTTGGCAGAAATTCATTACTTTGCATAGTTAAAAAGACTGCCTGCACTTAAACTAGTATTCTTAGGTACTTGAAAAATAAATTTGTTAAGTCTTAGATGCAATTGTCATACAAATGTGATTTTGTTCTCCATTATGCAAAGGGTAGTAAAACAGATTCAAACAGTATTACCTTTGTTGATATTCGTTTCTCTTCAGGTTTTCTCAAAATGTTTCTCAATTGTTTATTGATTTTACTCATAAATTGAAGTGTTTTGTATATCTAATCAACAAAGTTAACCTACCTAGATTTCAAAGGTTATATAATATGATACTATAGAGCAGACATGTCAAACTCGCGACGTCACGTGATGTTGCACAACGTATCGGAACGGTTTTGCCATTCTGGGAATGGGGTGGGTGCGACTTCTGGATGACGCGTCCGGCCCACTGGCCGGCAGTTTGACACCCCTGCTACAGAGGTATGAGGGTTTTTTTAAAGTTACAAATCATGATGCATAATTTTATACATTTAAATTCATTCACTCATTCATTACATTAGTTGCTGCCTAACTTCAAATTGACTCTATATACTTTACAGCATAAAATAATTAACAATAATTAAAAAACCTCCCACTAAAATGTATCCCATACCCAGCAAAGAGCTCCAGGCACAGCCTGGGAGAAGAACCAGGTTTTTAAGGCCCTCCGGAATGCCATTTCACCCAGATTTCAGGGGTAACCTAATTCTGGAAGGCAGGCACTGTGACAGCAAAAGCATGTTTCCAGCGTCGTGATGGTACCTCATAATCAAACAAACTCTGGGTGCACCAATCCTGCCATACTGACTGGCTAAGAAGACACTACAGTCCTTCAAGTCACCAGGGCTGATTCTGTGTAGGATTATAACAAGTCACGACAGGGTTTATAGGTCATAACTAGCAGCTTGAATCACACCTGGAAGCAAACTGGTAACCAGTGGAGGACACAAAACAGGTACCTACTGAGACATGTCCATCACTAACCGTACCATTGCATTCTGACTACTTGAAGTTTTCAAAGGCTCTTTAAATCCCTTGTAGAATATGTTGTAATAATTGTACTATGAGGTGACTAGGGCTCTCTGAAGGGCACAAATGACACATTAGATTAAGCTATATAATGGTCTTCCTGTCTACAGCTGCCACCTGCTCATTAAACAAGGGCTATGGATCCAGGGAAATTCTCAAATTGTCCTCTTGAGAGGGAAAGTGTTACCCCATCCAAAGTCAGAGCTAGAAGACCTCCAGATCTAGGTTTTGCTAATATCCCCAGCCATTTTGTGACAGAACGTCAGACGCCTCACTTGGCCAGCCTGGAGTCAAAAAATATAATTGTGTAGGAGGAAGAGCAAGCAGAGCTGAAATGGGTGGAGTTAAGCGAGTCATCAGCTTCTAGTCCTGTGTATAGGTTTTGCATGCGTATAATGAGATATTTGGGGAAACAAATTCCATTGACCAATATACCGGTCGTAACAGATTACAATGTGATACTTCAAGGGCGTTGAATTGCTGTATAATTAAGTTCTTTGTATTTATGGTACTGTTATTCAGAACAAAATTATTTTTATAATTGTTTGTTTAGTGATGTGCTAAATAGTATAATACTTTGACAAAGAATATTAATTCATAAATGTTAAAGTATGTTTTTAGTTTATCAAAATATAAAATACAGAGAAATAGAGAAAAAATGAAAGTAATGGGAAAAGGGGAAGAGGGAAAGGGAAAGAGGAAAAGGGGTAGAATAAAGGGGGAAAGAAAAAGAAAAGCATTGACCTCCGACTCCTTTTGGTGCAGTAGAATAAGGTAAAACATACAATAAGATAATAACATACAATCTCAACTAATTCAGAAACGTTTAGTAAGGATAGGATCTTCCCCATATTTTTCCAGGTATAATTCACAATAGAAGACAACATTTTATGGAACTACTAAAAAAAACAATCTTTTAAGAGGAATCTTCTATTTTGGATTACTTTCTTACAAGAGAGCAGCTGATAGGGTAATACTATGGGAATGGCATTCTTCTACCAAGAAGAATGCTATAGTCAATGCTGGAATTCCAGGTGTCCAGTGGTGATCAATTCAAACTCAACGCTAAAGTCATTGAAAACCTATTTTCTGCATGGAGTTTTGCACTGATCTGGTCCCAGATGCACTGGCAGATGTTACTCTTTTTTCATATCATTTGTGGCTTTGGGAAAGAGAGGACAATAAAACACAGTGCCAGCAGCAGCTAGTCTGGTGCAGATGGACAAAGTATTATTGAAAATATACCTAAATGTTTTCTATTACTTTTTATTTCCAATTTTCTAGCCATTCTTTTTCTTATAAAAATGAAAAAAAAAATGACCAGAAAATTGGAAACAAAGGTAATATTATGGGGAAAAAATAGAAAATGTTTAAGTATATTTTCAGTAATTCTTTGCCAACATACAGTAATATTTTCATTTAAATAGTAGCAGTAATTACCAAAAGTAAAACCTTTCAGCGGTTCAGAGGTTATTCAATTCAAAATTAATTATCCCAGTTAACAGGTTCCAAACAGAAAACAAACTGTTCCAGCAGTCCGGCCTGGCCTGATAGCTCTAATTGGGGTCCCAGTTTGTTTTTACTATTGTTTTTCACTATTGTTCAATCTGTATACCTACCTTACTCTGTACACCGCCCCGAGTCCCTCGGGAGAAGGGCGGTTTATAAAAACAAACAAATAAATAAATAAATAAATAAATTTGTTCACATTAAAAAGGATCTTGTTGAATATAACTTCTGAATAAAAACATAAGACTGGGAGTAAAATTCACTTTGTCTCCATTTTTGTGTGGATATACGTCTCCAAACTATATCCAAACTCAAAATTTTATAACTATCCTAACTGAAAAATCCTACATCTATTAGGGAAACATTTATTGCTTTTTTATATTGCTTATGAAATGTCTTTATTACAGTCTATGACCATCGTTACAATAGAAAATACAGTAGACAGAGAAATAGTTTAACACAGCAATTTGTTATTGGGGTTGGGGGAAAAATAATACGCCAACATTTCTAATTAAAGTTTTGTGAAGTAGATGTTTTGACCACCTGAAATGAGAGTATGAGGTTAGCATTCCTTAAAAAAATCATAAACATAAACTTTATCTATATGTCCTTCGTATTTGGAAATGATTGAGATGATCAGAGCATGTCTTGGGGCAACATAGAAAGGACACCACATAAGGTCATAGGCAAGAGTTTCTACAAGGGCCATTTCTGTAAATAATAAGTCTCATGAAGTCTTCCAACCAGCAGAGATGATGGCGGTCCATTTATATTTGCGTTAAATTGTACAGATACTCCTCAATACAGGGCTTGTGACAATTTGGCATATATCGCTAATCAAAGAGTGGGTATTCTAGGAAAGCTTCTGTATGTATGAAAATATATTTGAAATTGTGTGCATTTTGGGACAAATTTTCAAATTTATATATTGTAGCAACACAGTGAAATTAAAATAGCAGGGAAAATAGGAAGCCAAGAGAATTTTGAATTGCCTCCCTGCTGGAGCAAGAGATTATGACATTGATACTCATTAACACTTGTAACTGAGTCTTTTCTTAAAAGTGAGGCTGAAAACTGGCAAAAAAACATCATAAATTGTAGTTACATGACTGCAGAACGTTGCAGCCAGCCATAAAGTTCTGCCAGCTTCTAAGCACTCAAAATGCAGTCATATATGACCACAGAGAGTGGCAGCTGTCAAAACTCTGGAACCGGGCCATGAGTAAGTCTGTCATAACTTTAAATGTTTGCCAAGCAACTGGTCATTAAGTGAGGATTAAAGCCATTTTACAAGCCATTGGTGTAAGTCATGTTTATACATTGTTTCCCAAGTTCTCAATAAAACTTTGCCATAGCTTTAATCTAGAATCTCCAATTCTAGCTGGCTTCTCCAATTTGTCGAGGTTACAACACTCACAACGTCTTAACCGATGTATTGGACAATATTGGCATAAGACAAAATTATACTTAATACTAAAAGAGCCAGTTATTGAATTAATATTTGACAATTCAGTCTTAATTTTTAAATATATTATTGATCAGGCTATTCTTGGCACTGTACATTCATGCTGTTCACATGAAATCTGCAAATACCGCAGCAAGCCACATCAGTTAGGGCTAGGTTTCATTTGAAACAAAACAGCAAATTGTCCTACTAGCTTCAGCTTATTGAAAGTCTGCTAAAATCAGCTGTCTTTGCTTTCAACCAGTTGCCTTTAGAATTGTGATGTAAGACTGAAGTGGAAAAATTAGAAGTGGCAGGACTACTTTAGGAGAGCTTTAGGAATAATGTATTTATAAAGAGACTGGATCAGTAACATCTGATGGAAATGCTTTAAAGTATTGCAGACTGTTGCTCTGTTTGTATTCCTAGACCTTGAAAGGTTCTTCCAGTTCTGAAGCCTTGCAGTCTAAACAGTCTTGTTGTTTCTGCTGCTCATTTCATCATTAATTAATTAATTTATTTAATTAATTAATTAATCCCATTTATATCCCGCCCTTCTCCGAAGACTCAGGGCGGCTTACAATCTAAAAAGCACAAATCAATGTGCTTAGCAATAGCCTTCATTCTATTTATAGGCCTGCTTATTAGGGCTTTCGCGCCCCCCCCCCCACGGAATGTTTTTGTTTTTTTTTTTACAAAGTCAGCTTATTGCCCCCAACAATCTGGGTCCTCATTTTACCTACCTCGGAAGGATGGAAGGCTGAGTCAACCTTGAGCCTGGTGGGACTCGAACCAGCACTAATTGCAGGCAGCTGGTGTTACTTAGGGAGGCATTAGCCCACTTATCTTATTTTGTGTATAAGATTTTAATATTTTGGTTTTGTTCAATTTATATTATTGATCATATCATAGAAAATAAGATAAAATAATGCAATGTGTTGGGATATTAAAAAAAAACCTATCCAATGAAATGATTATGTAAGACTTGGCAAATGATCCCAATCTGATCTAGATAGGAAGCTCTCAGCTGAATGGCTTTTATAACCAAATGTCACAGCCCTTACTTGAAGGAAGATAGCTTATTGTTGGGTCTCAACAAACTATCCTGTCAATTAGTGACTTTAAATGTTGTGCTCTGTGTTGAAGCAAGCAGTTGGCATTCTAAGAAGCTATTTTGATTATATTTTCTTTTTATTTAAAAAAAAATAAAAATAATATTTTTTTTACGTTTAAAGTTTTTAAAAATCATTAACTGCTTGAAAACAATATGTACTTTTAGTCAGCAATCTGTGTTCGGAGCTATAAGAAGTGGTGTCATACAGGTAGTCCTCAACTTATAACCACAACTGAGCCCAAAATTTCTGGTGTTAAGTGAGACATTTGTTAAGTTTTGCTCCATTTTATAACTTTTCTTGCCACAATTGTTAAGTGAATCACTGCAATTGTTAAGTTAGTAACCTGGTTGTTAAATGAATCTGGCTTCCCCACTGATTTGCTGGTCAGAAGATGATCACATGACCGTGGGACAATGGACTGTCATAAATATGAGTCAGTTGCCAAACATCCGAATTTTAATCACATGACCATGGGGATTCTGCAAAGGTCATAACTAGGAAAAATGGTCATAAATCACATTTTTCAGTGCCGTTGTAACTTTGAACGATCACTGAATGAACTGTTGTATGTCGAGAACTACCTGTAACGATAATTCTGCAACCATCTCATTCTTTTTCTATATTCTCAGGTGTATTAATATTTTAGCCTATTCTCTGCTTTTGCATACAGTGAAAGAGACTTTATTAAATAAACAGAGCGACATCTACTTCCAGAGACAATGTTCTATCACTACTGTTTGTCAATCTTCATTTTTCCCCTGTGATAAATTTGGGAGTGTTACGCCAGTGCTGTTGTAACTGTGATTTACTACTGTTCAGAAAATTCACAATGAATTAATGCTTAGAATGGACAGAATAATATTTTATTAATGTTTTTCCCCAATTCTTTTAACAAGAACCATTAATGTGATGAAAGGAATATAATGCTATGTGGCCTATTATTTAAGAGAATTAAATCACATATTCATCAAATACAGTATATCAATCATTCAGCTTTTCTGAAAAACTGCTTCATAGTTTGTTACTAGAAGGGATCATAATGTTCAGTATTAAAATCTGTTTTGATTCTTATCTGCTGTGGCTTTTTAAGAAGGTATGATATTCATTTAGATTTCTATATTTATATTTATTTTAAAAAATATCCTATTGATTGCAGTGAGGCATAGTCCTAGGTAAATGTGCATAGGATTACAACAGAATTATAAATCAGATTATGGTTTACAAAACCATATTTCTTAAAACAGATTATGATTTACAAAATCCATGGTTCTTAAAACTAGATTAATATTTTTATCATCCTGTGGTGTTAGTTTAATTTTATTTATGGTTATCTTTCCATTTATTTGCTTCTCTTTTTTTTTCTTTTATACCCTAAAGCTACTGAAAGAGATAGCACGAAAACGCAGAAGCATTCGTTTGGGGAGAGAAGCAGATTTAAAGCCATATATTGCAGCACACTTTGATGTTCTTCCTACTGAGTTCACCCTGGGGGATAAGAAACAGTATGGTGGTTTTGAGAACAAGCAGCTCCAAAATGGCCAAGAATACGTTGTCTTTATTTTAGCTGTGTTGGAACACTCAGAATCAGTAAGTTGGCTGCAGGTTTGATTCCCACCCCCCCCCTAAATGTAGTATTTAAAGACTCTATCTTATCTCCACACACCTCATACTTTGTCCATGTTACATGTTTTGGATGACCTATGTTTTAAGAATACTTTCTATCTGCATTTTAAACAATCTGGATTTATTTATTTATTTTATCTAATTTAGATGGTAATACATCTTATACAAGGGGAATCTTAAACCAACCATTTAAAGCAAATACTAGGGCAATTCAGAAATAAACCTCTGTTTGATTTATCAATGACAGACACTCGCAGATACAGAACTTTTATTATACACATTAGAAAACTACAATATTACATTACTTTTCAACATAATCACTATTCAAATTGTGGCACTTATCATAATGGCTTACAGAGTTTGAAATTCCTTAGTAGTAGTCGCTTGGCATCAAATCTGGGCTATAGGGGAGGTGAACAAAAACATCCCAACGGAACTGCTTCAAAAGTTCTCGGTTGCATCTAGCAGTGTGCAGGCAAGCATTATTGTGAACCAACACCACACTAGAAGTCATCATGCCCCGACGCTTGTTATAGATGGCTGGCCTGAGTTTTCATAATGTTTCACAGTAGACTTCTGAATTGATGGTCAACCCATGCTCCATGAACTTCACTAGCAGTACTCCTTTGGCATCTTCACATTTGATGGGATTTTCTATGGCACCACTTCCGGTGTGGTGTTGGTCCACAATAATGCTTGCCTGCACACCACTAGATGCACCCGAGAACTTTTGAAGCAATTCCGTTGGGATGTTTTTGATCACCCTTCCATAGCCCAGATTTGGTGCCAAGTGACTACTACTAAGAAATTTCAAACCTTGTAAGACGTTATGACAAGTGCCTCAGTCTGAATGGCGAGTATGTAGAAAAGTAATGTCATGTTGCAGTTTTCTAATGTGTATGATAAAAGTTCTGTATCTGCGAATGTCTGTCATTGATAACCAAGTAGGTTTATTTCCAAATTGCCCTCGTATAATCACTTGAAACAATTAAATATCAACATAAGTAAAACAAAAATTGGAGTTAATTAAGATGTCATATATGGTGCAACCAATATACAGGTTCTCTACTGTTGGGAACCCCAGGCCTGATTGGAAAAAATACATTTTCAGGACTTTCTAAAAAGCCATAAGGGTTAGAACTAATCTCACCACTTGGGTCAACACACAATGGAGCAGCAAAGTGTGAACAAACTCTACTCTCTGCTTCTGGCTCTATTTAACTTTTTATATTGATAT
Organism: Vipera berus; assembly: GCF_964194415.1. NCBI lineage: Eukaryota > Metazoa > Chordata > Lepidosauria > Squamata > Viperidae > Vipera > Vipera berus. The sequence continues at coordinate 75,152,537 of NC_138203.1, read as the reverse complement.
GCCATCATCAGACCATGATATGTGCATTTATTCTAGCTATATGATATGTCATTCACATGTACATACATAGTTTATCTCCAAATTGAAGGGGTATTATACATAGTAATGACTGACCACAACATATATTAAAGACATTGGCATAGAACGTAATGATATGTTTAAGTCTTAAGTATTTCCATTTCCCAAAGGAAACAGTTGGTATCCTCATTTTAATCATTATAGTATATCTTCTGCTTTCCTTCTTGAAATATCTGATAATTACTGAGGCATGAATTTTTACATCTAATCGTTTCTCTTTCCTGTCTCAAAACATATTGTCCAGACAATGTTGTTCTTTAGGAAACATTTTTGGAAAACAGCAATTAATCAAGAAATGCAAAGCTGACTTCTTTAATTACAGTATTTTGCTACTGATCAGCAGTGAAATGTAACAGAATTAGAAAATATTGTAAGAAAAAGTAGAATTCCTGAAGTGATTTAAATAAATGATTGTACTGTTGTGCAATTCATCTGTTTCATATGTTACACGCTTGAATTATTTTAACTTTAGTATATTTTTAAGAAATAAAAAAGGAAGGGAAAGAGGCTTTTGGGAAAGAAGAGCAGCCAATATTAACATTTTAATGTACAAGTTACATGTTTGTTTGTTTTTCAAATTGGTTGTTAATCTGTCACATGTATTTACTTGCTTGGCTTTGTTGAATTTAATTCATTTTAGTTAAAGGCTTATTGTAATTGTTTTTCCCAGGTATATTGTTAATTACAAAAAGTCTTCTTACTTTAATATTCTTTTACAATTATAGAAAAGGTATCCCTTTTCTACTTTTGTTTGAAAAATCTTGCCAAGCTAAATCTTTAACTGTAAGAAGGAAACAAAGTTCATTGTGTCTAGTTCTAAATATATATGTAATATCTTATATTCACCACTATGTTATTAAGTCTAATTTTTGTCCCCATTCAGACCATGTATGCAACCAGCCCATATTCTGACACAGTTGTATCAGTGGATCTTAATCCCCAGCCAATTACAGAAGAGGAAGAGGGTTTGATCTGGGTTGTAGGACCAGTCCTTGCAGTTGTATTTATCATCTGTATTGTTATAGCTATTCTACTTTATAAAAGGTAAGTTTACAAAATAGTGTACAGAGAAGGGCAAGGTTTAAATGTGTTAATTGTGTTGAAAATATTTTTAGATTTAAAAAAAAGCTTCCTTACATAAAGGACTCTTTTTAGACATCGAATAAAATCAGTGTTTCTTAACAGATGAAGGGATCACCCAGGCTAGGCGTCTCTTCTAGAGTTCTGTAAAAAATATATACAAGAGCAATAATTTTTCAGGAAAGAATACAATCTCATTGTCAGTGTAATTTTTTTCCCCTCTTAGAATCAAGAAGTAGGTTTTCCAATGTATGATTTTGCTTGCCTTGTTTTGGTTTTATCTCTTATCAGTTGACACTGCTATCTTCCTGCTATTTGTTCTTTTTGACATTACCATGTGTGGCTATATAAAATAGTTCCAAGTTTGAGAACTGGCCGGGTGGAAAAAAATCATGCTTTCTACCAGGGAAAACAATATATTCTTTAAAAAAAGAAGAAGATGGCTTTATTTGTTTTTTATAAGAGGCAAAGAGAGAAAAGGGAACAAATGTGATAGATTATTACTTTGGTTTCTTTACTCTGATGAGATTTTTTTTCATCTTTTCCTACAAGTAGAGAATATTTACATCAAATACAATAAGGTGTTAGTGACTACTAGATCTGTACCCTAATTGTGAAAGAACATATTCTGTCATAGTAACCTGCCTTGCCATTGGCCAACTAACATTCCACTTTTTTCTCTCTTTTTTTTCTGCCGCTTAATAATGGAGCAGTAAACCTGACAGGTGAGATAAATTTTTTAAAAACTTGCTTTCCGTTTTCTCAGAAAAGAGAAAATGAGAAAACAGTTTAAAAATAGCTTGTTTAAGTTTCCAAACAGACTATCTGTCAGTCTAAAGGAATCCAAACAAATGAACTGTTTGGAAAAGGAAGCACACCTGAAGTTTAAGTTTTTGTTTTCGTTTTCCCAAGGGAAGATGAAAATTATAAAAAACAATAATGGCTAAAGTGAAAAAAATCTTTAAAAAAAATATTCCTGTTCACTGCCCAGATACCCATTTTGTGAATTTAAGATTAAACTTGAAACTAGTCCTGGAAACCAATGTGCTCTGGTAAATATGTGTATGCAACACTTTAGAACACGTTATACATTTTCATATATTTGCTCGAAAGTCCGATCGAAGTTGCACTCAAAAATAACAAAAGAGAGGGCTAAACAAACTTACAGGGATTGAATTCAAAGCTACTGACTAAAAATTCATGGCCTGTAAAATAAGCTATCCCATTTATAAAATTAATTGATGCCATCTACTATATCATCTATCCTTTCACATACATACATGTGAACCGAAGAAAAAGAAGAAAACAAAATTACATGGAGATTAAATAAATAGACAGGGAAAGAAGGCATGTTTAATATTGAAATTCCCCAGAGACAGAGCAAGGTTGAGGGCTTCCTCCCTAACCTTGGGCACAGCTAATCATATTCTCAAAGGTATCACCCAGTAACTACATCAGAAGACATTTCAGCTTCGTGTTAATTCACTTTTTCAACCACATCTTCACAGAAAAGGTGACCCCAATTTACAAGTAATTTTTTGAAAGAAAACATTCATCTCATTATCAGTTAAATATAGTATAAAAAAATCAGGATGCCATAAAATAACACTCGGCATAGAGATTCTCTTCTTCGAACTTGCTTGTAAAAAAAATCTGTTCAATCTTACGTATTCACCTTTTCGGGTATTGCTGATGCTAGCATAAAATCAGCTTGCATCATCTTAAATAAAATGGTACAATTCAGAAAAGGGAGCTGCGTTGATATTAGGCAACAGCCAATAGTTTGAACATGAGCCAAAATTCTTTTCTTTAAATGGTTTTAGAAAAGCTCCAAATTTAAGATTCCATAAGATTTGGGATTGCAATAATCACTGGGCTCATTCCAGAGATGTACAAATTTGTACATGTACAAATCTTATTGAAATCAGTGCACTTGTAACATTTAATGGTAGTCCGATTGTTCTTAATTTTATCAGTATTCAGGCATATTTAATTATCTTTTGGTTGACCTAGATTCACCCCAAAAATTAAATATATACAAGTTTCATAATAGATTATTCTATTAACATAATTGTGTCATTTTCACTGATTTGACAGAACTTGATTTCTCTGTTGATCTTTTAAAATCCTAAGTGTATGCCAAAAACAATATATTAGAACTTATATATCTATGCTTTGTTAGTGTTGCTTTGGCAAGAGGGGTAATGATGTCAATAATAAATAAATACGTTCTAGATTGATAACCTTAATGATTGTATTCACTTTCTTTATGCAGGAAAAGGGCAGACACAGACTCTAGAAAGAACAGTATCCCTAACAGTAAAGAAATTCCTTCACATCATCCCACAGATCCAGTAGAGCTAAGACGCCTAAATTTTCAAACTCCAGGTAATTTGCAAACATTCTGTTTTAATTATCTAAACAACCTATTGCCTAGGTGATTTTGATGTTTCATAGTTTCATAGGAGTAAATACTGTATGAAAAAAAATAATTTATCTTTGACTACCGTATGTTGCTTCTGTTGATTACTGAAGGCTCAGTTTGAAACATTTCTCTACTTCAAACTGTACTTCTTTCCTGTTGGTTTTATGCTAGTGAAATGTACCAAATTAATCATATTTTGTCTTTAATTAATGTTATTTTTAGAAGTCCATAGTTATAAGATAGACTAGTGGGGTGTTTAATGTCATTCATAAATTCAAAATAATCATGTCCTTCCTCAAATATTCCATGTACTGTCTTAATTAGAATCTCATTTTGATGAGGATTTAAAGTTCTTTAAACATGTACAACACCAGAAGGAATGAAAAAAGCCAGAGGTAATAGGAAAAAATTATTTAAAAGGCTCAAGAGAAAAAGAAAGTGGTTAGTTAAGAAATAACTATGGGTAGCCCTTGACTTACAACCATTCATTCTGTAACTGTTCAAAGTTACAAGGGAACTGAAAAAAGTGACTTACAACCATTTTTCACCCAACGATTGTTGAAGCATCCCCATGGTCATGTGATCAAAATTCAGACTCCTGGCAGCTGACTCATATTTATGATGGTTGCAGTGTTCTGGGGTCACGTGATCTGCTTTTGTGAACTTCTGACAAGAAAAGTTAAGGAGAAAGCCTGATTCACTTAACAGCAATGTCACTAACTTAACAGTGCAGTGATTCACTTAACAACTTTGGCAAGAAATGTTGTAAAATAAGTCAGAATTCACTTAACAAATATTTCACTTAGCAACAGAAATTTTGGGCTCAATTGTGGTTGTAAATTGAGGACTTCCTATGTTTTATACCAGCATTGTAGCTTTTATTTTTTTATAAAAAATACAATAACTTTCTGTACTAAGTAAACTAGCATTGGATATCTGCTATGTGAATATATATTAAATATACATACTGTTAAAGCCTACATTGCTTCTCTTTTGCCCAGTTTTCTGTTCAAAATCCATTTACTCATGCATGCTTATCACTCCATTATTTGCCTGTATGTAAACTACCATCGTAGATCAAATCCTACAGGCATGACTTTTATGTTACATTAAGTAAAGCAAACAATACTTATATACAAAAGAGGTTTGAGAACAACTGCCTGACCCATGCAGCTCAGTAACACTACAAGCTGTATGTACTCTGGATTAAATCATCCAGAATGCATTTTATCTTGTCCTGAGTTTAACCTAAAATATGTTTTCTGAGAATGAGGACAATCTGTTTTCTCAGTTTCTCAAATTTAGTTTGACTCCTTGACATATTTTACTTTGATATGAGAATGTAAAAAGAATAATGAAGACATGATGAATGAAAAATAGTTAATGTAAAAGGAAAGTAAAAACCAAAATTGCAACAAATTATTTGTCGAACAACATTGCACACAACTGAACAACTATCAGCGTCAGTTGGAACTATTGCAGCTTTGAATTTAATGATCATTTCATAGTTTTCTAATTTTATCCTACCTCATGTCTCTATAATAAATGTCAGTAGGGCAGGAAATTCAACATAATTTGAGATTTTAAAAATCTCATACCACTTTGAGACTTTTTAATGGGAAATAATGTACAAATGTTTTCAATGAGTAAATCAACACAAGGCCTTCTTCTCAGTATTCCTCCATATAGTATCTGTGTTTTTAACAAAATGAATTGAAAATCTCTCTTCAGATATTAAGAAATTCATTTAACCAACATATGAAAAGAGAAAAGGAGAATGCAGTCAGTAAATTTGCCCTTTGTTCTTCTTTGGCACAGTAAGCATGATGTAAAGACCTCTCTGCCCATTTCAATAGGGACAAGGTCCAATCTACTACTACTACTACTACTATTTCTTCCTCTTCTTCTTCCTCCTCCTCCTCCTCCTCCTCCTCCTCCTCCTCCTCCTCTTCTTCTTCTTCTTCTTCTTCTTCTTCTTCTTCTTCTTCTTCTTCTTCTTCTTCTTCTTCTTCTTCTTCTTCTTCTCCTCCTCCTCCTCCTCCTCCTCCTCCTCCTCCTCCTCCTCCTCCTCCTCCTCTCTTCTCTTCCTTTTCAGATATTGGTTTATACTGGCTTCAAATGTCTGAATAGAACTAATATCCTAGTAAAAGTGCATGGCAAGCCAGTTGAGTTGTATCTATTCAAAGCTGGATCCAGCTTTGTATTCACAGAGGATATAGTTGAGACCATATTGCAGTGGTAGATATCCAAGTTCTCATTCTTTCTTTTGCAATTCTGTGTGATATTTATGACTACAGGAAGAAGAATTTTCAAATAATTTTCTCAGTCTCTTCTGTGAGAGGAATCTTCGCTAAATTTTGGAACATTCTATGAACTGCAGCTTTTTCATCATTGGAGGTTATCCATTATAACTTATAGGAGTTTGAACCTATTATAATTGAAAATAACAGGAAAAAAACAATTCAAAAAGAAACATTGCAAAACCTGTGGTAGAAGTAACAAGAATGTTTAATATTCTTATATTTGCAGCATCACAACTGTAATTTAATTAAAAAGAATTCAAAAATCAAAAAACCAAAAGAAAAGCTCATTTGTAAAATTTTAAGTTATTAATTAATAAACCTATTTTTCTTAATATTAAATCAACATCAAATGAGCAGTAGGCTTCACATTATACATATTGGTGCAGTCATCTCTTGACTACATGCATACAAAAAGCTTGATTCAAACATAAGTTGTGTTAGGCGAAGGCAATTTCTTGCCTTCCTCTTAAACCAAAACCATGATCAAATCCTTGATCAGATGTGATGATTGTAGCATTTCTCTTACTTTACTTTGTTTTTTCCAGTCGTGTCCATATGTAAAGTCACTTGTGTAATGAGCAAATATCAAAAGATGTAAAATGGGGCACATTCGGCAGATTTCTCCCATTCTGTAAATCATTCCATGCAATTGGAGAACTAACAGGAACAGTCACGTGTCCATTTTTTGGACACGTCCCTTCTCTGAGGGTGATAAATATGAAGTCTTAATCTGTCCATGATGTTACTCTACCTGTTTCTTTTTCTTGTAAAAAAGGAAAGGAAACAAAAACACCTGTCAAAAGAGCAGTGCTGAATGAAGCCAGAGGGAGAAGCCAATACTGCTGTGCCATGGGGAGCCTACTTTTTACCGAAGTTTGATGTTCTTTTGAGAGATGACATGTATATAAGCAGTTTAGATAACATTTGACCTATGTATTGCAAAGCCCTGGTCGGACAGTCATCTCTATGGAACCAGACGTTCTCACACACTATTTGCTGTCAAAACTAAAGTGGCCAATAAGGGATCTCCCCAGCAACCTGAATGAAAGGTAGCATCCTTGCAAGCAACCAAAAGTGGCCAGTTCTGACCATGTCAGAATCTGTGTTGTATGGGAAGCATCTCTGATTGTTCATACAGCATAAGTTGATAAAGTTAACGTAGTTGATGTAGTTTATAAAAAGCTGAGGAATTTAAGACAACATCAGGACGATATTTTCTGAAAATATGTCAATAAGGAGCTTAACCCCAAGAGATGACATAATTTTTTAAACCCATCTTCAGTGTATCTGTTCTTAAGGTGTATTTGCTTTCTTACTTTTGTTCCCCATGGGAAGCTGAGCAAATGTGAATATTTAGCATTTTTAATCCTTAGGATGAATGGCAAGAATGCTACTACTGCTCATGTGCTTTTGTTCACGTATGTCATAGCTTCTTTATGTGCATTATAAAATTAGCACTTTCTTCAGAAACACGCACCACCAGAGAATTAGATGTAGCTAGTAACTGAAGAATGCTATATCTCTAATATACCTGGGCAAATGGGATGCTTGACAATGAAATCTGATACATGCATGTTTTTGTATTGTGTGGCTTGCACCAGGGCTACATAATTTCCATTTCTGTGTTATTTGGTTTATTTTTTTCTCATGTCTCTTTTAATATAATGGGGGAGTATGGAGGGAAGAAAACATTGGCATATGCTGTTCCACCCATATCTGTTAATAAAAATGCTCTTAGGATACATTGTCATGCAAATATGCATCAGCAGTGGATGCTTTCCAGATTCATAACATCAAGCCATCTGTATCCTACAGTATTTAAGTTAAAATGGACTCTTGAATGCAGAAGCCCATTACCAGTTGAAATTTGTTGACCATGCTGAGTACAATACTTGGCCTTCTGCTACAGTTGTATAGCCAAAAAAAAAGCAAATTTCATTTTCAAGTTAATAATAAATATAACAATACTCATCTGTATGCAGTATGCTTTAGAATGTATAAATGATAAATAAACTGTGGGTATGAAATAAAAGGTAGAGAATTAAGAAGAGAAAGAAGGAAGAAGGAAGGAAAGAAAGAAAGAAAGAAAGAAGAAAGAAAAGAAAGAAAGAAAGAAAGAAAGAAAGAAAGAAAAGCACGCACACTTGTACTACTTTTCTATTTATTTCCTTTGATGAGATTATTGTGAAATTTAAGAAAAGGCATTCATTTTATATAATTCATAAACATAATAATCAGATGGTTGATTCCAGAAATGGTTCAATTTTCTTCTTAAATAAAGTTATCCCTTCTGCTTAAACAAGTGAACAAAGTGTTTACCACATTTTGATAAGAATCGAATCTCCCCTTGTAGAAGGAAGATGCTCATATAAATAGCACAATAGAGAAGGAATTCTTGTCTTAGATGTTTCCATATGTATACGATAAAAACAGTTAAAATCGTGGAAGATGATTTTAACATCTTGGACTATTTATCTCTGCTAAAGAGTGAGCACCATTGAAGATTCTGTTATTTCCATATAAGCCTGCGTTTGAGGCTTATTATTTACAACTTATCTAATATATCATAACAGTGATATCTCGGTTTTCAATAATATAAAATTGAATATTGAGATCCAGTTCTACAATAATATGATCCACTAATACAGCTGTCTGGTTCTGTATGTGAACAAATTAGAGTAGTCTGACCTTTTTGTCTCTTTCTCAGTTCTGAATGTCCACGTTGTATTGTGCATGCAGAATAGTACCTCGGTCTCTGTAAAAAAAAATTGACTTGATATGATGGTGTGCTGCTGTTACTAATTTCTTTCCCATTTCCAATTGGCTTTACTTTTTACAGCTTTGAGCAGTAATTCAGTCCCCTACGCCTCCCTGATTGGCTCTGTGTCCTCCCTCTCTAGCCAAACTACCACTCAATCCTTATATGATAATAACTCTCTCCCACGATTCGCTCGAAAAGGTCTAAACATCTTTGTCTATTATTTTCTCTGTTCACTGTTTTAGATGTTCCATTATTCAACTTCCATTTCTGAACAAGCCTAGCATTTTCTTGTGCCTTTTTTTTCCTTTCTATATTGTGTCACCGGGATGCTCGATCTGGATTAAAAATGTGTTGGCTATTTCAAAAAACAAACCACCCAGAGTAAATATTCCATAATGAAGATATGAGAAATATTGAAACATCTTCCAAATCAATTAAAATATTGTTTATTTTCCTTTCTGAAAGTTGTTTCCATAATGTGTGGGCTTCATACGCTTACCAAACAATCGAAAGAACTGTTATGTATCTAATTAGTTTTGCCACATCATATTACCTTCCATAGTGCTATCTTCAGTGCCACCAGCAGGATTTAAACGACATGCTGGTGATGACCTTTCTTTCATTAAGCCAGGAGTTCTTTTCACCCTAGTAAGAACATGGCAAATGTAATTTCTATCTTTATATTATCATTTCCTGATCATGACACATAAAGCTGTGTAGCATCATGCAAACTGATTTTTGTAGAATACATCTTTCAGAGTTGCAGTGGTGAAACAGCCTGACCTGTGGAAAATATGGCTTCCAGCTTGAGCCCCCCACTCCTTCTTTCAGTTGCCATCTTTCTTTTGTTTACACATAATGTCCATACATCTGGGGTTTACTAGTTTAAAAATCTAGCCAATTTTATGTCTCCCTACGACAAGCTATTCTAGGCAAGCTTACAATATGGGAACTACATTGAATGGGTGAAAAAGTCACCCCCACCTCCCCATCAGCAGTTGAAAAAAATATACCCATTTGAGCAAATACTTGTGGATTTGCTAAAATCTTTAGCTGGCAGATCATGCTAGTTGACCCCATTTCGCCCCTTTACCCTGTCTCCAATTTACCCTGTTGGTTTTCTATCCCATCTCATCCCATTCCATCCCTTCCCTGACCCTTCTCAATGTTCACTGTTTTTCCATCTGTAGACAAAGATGTTTACACCTGAAGTAGATTGTAGGTAATATCTGGGGGTTGATAAAGGGACGGGATTGAGATCTTTTATCTTTTCTCTGAGAAAGTAGGGTGAACTGCATGTTTGTGTTTCACAAAACTGATTCTGTACAACCCCTGCCACTACAATCTGCTACTAGTGGAAACATTTTTGAAGCTTTAAATGTCTGATGTACAATCTTGTCTTTGTTGACTGTTGTCTATAAGCTGCAGAGCATGTTTACTCTGACTATCCATAGCTGCATGTGAATGTCCTAAATTTTTTGTAACTTGTTTTAAAAAAATCATTAGATTATTCTTTGCCTTAATCAACTTCTCCAATTCTTGAAATACAACAATTACTTTAAGAACCAAGCTATTCATTTATTTCATTTCATTCAATTTTATAATTACACGTGAGGTTTTTTTTTTCTTCCCCTGTTTTATTTTCGAAATGTCTTTTTGCAGGACCACGTTTCTCTGGTTACCCTGGTAACCTACATTCTTCAAGTTAGTTTTCCTCATAAGTTATTTTCTCTCAACTATTTAGGACTCTTTGATTGGTTTCTCCTTGCCTTTGATTCACATTCTCTTCATCTAAGTCCAGCACCATTTCCATTTCACGCACTTCAAGACAAAAGGTTATATGTGACATTACGAGTCATTATTCAAACAGAAATGAACATAAGGTCTAACTATCTCATTCTTTGCACTTAGCTAACTTCATTAAGCTTTGGCATAATACATGTGTGTGTAAATATATATATATATTTACATTATTATTATATATATAAATATATATGTATATATTCATTCTAACACAAGAGAATAGTTGTTTGGTGAAATTGCTTGATTTTTAAAAAAAAATTGTTTAGTAATCTGGCTTCAGAGCTCATCTCTTCAGAGCATGTGTTGCTTTGAGTGACTAAACTATATGCCTGCTTCTATCACCTTAAAACATCTGTACTATTTACACCTTTTATAGACATTTCAATTGCTTTGTTTTAAAATGTGAATATTAATATTCGTCTTTCATTATTTTTCAATTTTATCTTTTTTCTACTTTAACAGGTATGGCCAGCCATCCACCAATACCTATTTTGGAACTTGCAGATCACATTGAAAGACTGAAGGCAAATGACAGCCTGAAATTTTCCCAAGAATATGAGGTAATGACCCCCAGGTTTCTCAATGGTTGATTCATTGGTAATTTAGAATGTCAATATTAATGGATTGGAATAAACTCTCAGTAGATACAACTTCTCTCCATACATATAAACATAAATTAATGTAATTCAAATAGAAGTCAGACAAATTTTCGAGTAAGACTGAATTCCTAATGAAATGGTATACCAAGCTTGCTGAATAGAGTAAGATTTCATCACAGGTATTTTAGGATTAATTGCTTCATTATTTTCATGCTATTACAAATATTTAAAGCAAATTCTTAACAAGTTAGCATTTTCTCCCAGAATATATTTTCAATAAGTTCATATCTTGTTTGGATAGCAAAGGATTTTAAATCTCTTTGGGAGATATTCTGTCCAAATCAGTTTGTTTTATCATTGAAATAGAATATAAATAGGTAGGAAAAAGAAAAGGGGAGGGTGGAAGCATCCTAGTAATTGGGTAAATGAGAGCAATGGAAAGAAGTGACTTAGATAACAACAGCATGTTATCTTTTTCTTTTAGTATCAAGAAATACTTGGAAACATTTAACTCTTACATGTCATTCTAAAATTCTAAAAACTTAGAAATTCAGTGTTAACCACTTCAAGAATAAAATCCTGAAATAAATGCCTAACAAAGAATAAGGAAAAAAATGCACAGCGTGTTAGTAATGAATGGATAAGACAGTTAATTCAGTTAAATTCAATGCAAGTAAAATTAATATATAAATACTTTGGGCAGAAATGAAAAGAAAATTCTTACATGATAATTTTATTTTGTCATATGTGTAGCTTAATTTACAATTCCATAAGAATTTAAGTAATTTCAGAATTGGGTTGATTCACAGAGTAAATGTTGCCTGTAGTAAGGATTGGTATAGTTATTATTACCTCACTGTTCATTAATTCATGAGTTACACATTGTAATAGTATCATGGGAAGCTATTATGAATTACCTTTTAATATCCTATGGATTATCACTCCCAGGATGCACACAAACATTGAGAGATCATTCTCAGTAGATGTGGCTGAAGACAAGAGGGCCACATCCATTAAGTTACATTAATTATTGCTGCTTCCTGAAAAGCACAATATGTATGGAAAGCATGCAGAATTCTGATGGATTTTTCCCCCTTAAGAGCAGTTCTGTGCTGGGTCATGTTATTAGGGAAGATGGAGCTTCATAATTGGGTAGTGAGCAGTTTTCCGAGCTACTACTGAGTGACTCTTCCATTGGAAAGCATTAGAGGAATTTTTTTCTCCATATTTTTTTCCCCTCTACAATCCCATCAATCCCATCTACTCTCATCCTACATTGAAACTCTTTTTCTGACTTACTGCCACCACTACCACCACCAAATTTGGTCCCATTCTGTTCTTGGGAAATCTTGTTAATGAACAGACATAATCCCAAGGCTCTTTATGTAATTTTATTTCTAACGTTCCATTGTATCAGAAAATAAAAATTAAAGAGAAGAGAAAACCCAAATATTCAGAAAAAAATTCTGCTGTGATATTCCTAGCTAGTATTATAGTGAACAATAAATACTTTTCAATGCTATGATTTATTTCTGATAATTGGGACAGGTGACTAATTAACCAGAAAGCACTTAAGACTTTAAAAGGTCCATATCTTACTTTGTAACATGAGTTATCTGCTAGGAGAAGAAAGAGTTCCCTGTAACAAACCAGAATGTGAGTATCAGACAATTCCACAAGTCAGTACAAAGGTCAAGATTAGAGCAAAATGAAGAGCTGGGACCAACTTGGAGGTTGTTTTTATATAGCCCCAGAAGCTGGCATGTTTTGAAGTGGATCAAAAACATTATGTTTCTCTTTTCAAGGTGATGTGCTGATCATCTCCTTGCTTAGCCCTTGATAGGCACGTGTTCTTCAATTAGGCACCCTCCAGAATATACCTGCCCATTACCTGAACTTAGTCTTGTTCAGACTCATGTCCTATGAAGCTGCCATAAAGTGATGGTCTGTCAGATCTGCCTATTTAGCCTCTGACTTGAGAGGTTCAAGCAAAGCTATAACTTCACCACCCAGGGCATAGCATATTGAAACCTGTTAATTTCACACCCAAGAAGGAAAGGCATTGTCCTCAATAAAGATAAAATGGACTAATTGTGGCAGAATTTAAAGCTAGAGTGAGCAGGTGGAGCTAAGAGAATGGCTAGCTCGAAATCCCTGCAGGGAAAGATGCAATGAAACCTGAAACAGCCTCCCCGCCAAAAAAATTCCTGGAACCCTTATCTGGTTGTTCCAAGAAAATGCACTTCCTATAAATAGGCGAATAGCAATAAAGAAACTTCTCTGATCAGCTCACAGTGTCATTCTGGTTCCTTGCATCGGACATCAATTAAGTAACAGTTTTGTTGTCTTTATTGTGCCCCAGAATTTGCTGTTTGATGCAACCACATTAATGCACTTAACAGAAGAATACAGTTTGCATGAAGTTACTGGAATGGCAATACTTACTGTGCAACATTCTTCAAACAATTAAGTACTGAACTGTTAGGTTCTTTCTGAAACAAATACAAACTGTTACTAGAAATAACAGCTGCTAACACTAGAATACTAGTACTCCTTATAAGAAATAGCACAATGACATTTTTGTCAGCTGGCTCATCTAGCATCCTAATAGTATTATCATGTTCAACCGTATTATAAAACCCTTTAAACTCCAAGATGCAAAACTATTTATTCTAAAATATGGGTAGTTTAACAGCTTATTAATATATATTTATGCTTTCAAGCTTTCAAAATACACTTTCAATGCTTTGAAAGTAATGATTTTGAAACATACTGTCAGGTGACACTGACAGAATACAAATAAATTAGTCCTCTATATCTATTAAGCATGGATGCCTCCTTTATTACGAATAGTTTGATAGAAACTTCAATAAATGTTGCCTTTGGAATCCAGTTCTATTTGACCTTTACATGAATCTTTCAGTCCGTAGAGTATAAATATCTTAAGCAAGAGACATTTTAATAGCAATTGTATATTTATGTTTACAGTACTTATGTTCAGTTGCTTATCGGGTAATGATTCACTGTTAGATAAGGTCTTAAGCTTTGTCTGAAAAATAATCTCATTACTGTCAAAAATGAAAATGCAGCTTTAACATTCACTAAATTATATTGATTTGAAGGTCATGTTAGGGTTTAAAGTGACACTTAACACAATTAGCCAGAGATTTTATGCCAATTGCATGTAATTATTTAGTGTTAACAGTCACAGAGATCATGCAAACTGTGTATTTCATGAGGGATTTGTTGGTATTCATTTATTTCCTTTATATGAACTTCACAATGCTGTTCTGCACAGTATAAATTTTTAAAGTTATCTATATTTCCTTTTGCTGTCTGATCCAAAGTATATAGAATGAATTGTCTAAACCAGCATCCCCCAACCTTTTTGGCATCAGCAACCAGTACATGGGGAAAGGTTCTTTTCCACGGATCAGAGTGGGCATTTTGTGTCTGCATCCTGAGGATGGGGCTTTGCTTGTTTGTGCGGCTTGTTGCTAGCATGCTGTGGACTGTTATTGGTCGACAGGCTAAGGGTTGGGGACCCATGGTCTAAACATCTAAAGATTATCAAATAAGTTTGATAAAATAAAAGGCGCTATTTTTGGTAAAGCAAAAGATTCCATCTAAAAAAGGCTTTCAAGCTTTTTCAGGCTAACTTTAATTTAAAAAAATCCCAGAACCCTGATCAAGAGGCAAAGGTCTAAAGATAGAAATTTGGCAATAAAACTAAACTTGTACACATTGTAATTTATTTAATCAAATGTATATATTTAAGTAATTTGAATTTTACAAAAATGAATGTTCCAATTACCATCCTGGAAAGTTCCTTTGTTTATTATTTTGAAGTATGAAAAACAAACTGATATTGTGAATGTAAAATATTTCTAATGTACAAAGATTAAAAATTGAATTTCAAAATTACTTGGGATATTAATATATTATCCAAACAAATCAGTATACAGTGACTGGGATTAGATTGCTTTTCCTTAGAAAAATTGCTATGGACACCCTGAACGTCCTTCTTCCTGCTCCTCTCGAATCCCATCAAGAGTTCCATGAAAAACAGTTTGAAAAACCCTAGGCTATAACTTATTTTGGAATGTCTTTGATGTTTGGAAATTTCTCTAAGTTTTAAAAGAAATTTGATTTTGGTGTAGAAAATTCTTGTTTGAAGAACATAACTCCTTTGGAGAGCTGGAGTTAGATACATAATACTTTGAATCCGGTCCAAGCTCTAGTCTGCTTGAGTGATTCTAAAAATCTAAACATAAAGGGAAATGTCATAGAAAATTTAAAATAAAACCAATAAGAATAGCACAGTAAAAGTCATATATGAAAATATATCAGCTTCAGGTTCGCTAAAATGAATTATGACTGAGGTTCCTTGAAACAAATGGAGTATAACATAGACATGATTAATTGTTCAGTTGGATCTTGATTATGATTAATTTCAGTTGGACTGAAGTCAATAACAAATGAAAATTGTCAGTCATGAATTACTGCATTATCTGCCAAGAAAATACTGCAATATGCACCCAGAGATCATAAAACTACAAGCCTTGTGAACCCAAGGCTTTCTACCTGCCATCTAAAATGATAAAAGAAAGTGTCATAGCTAGATGTGATATAACTACAGAGGACATTCCTAAAGGGTTTCTGCTAAATCTTCAGCTGAGGAGGTAATTTCCATAACAGTGTTGTTCAGTGGAAGTAAGAGAGAGAAGACAATAAACAAATGCAACTGGTGATCAGGATCAAAAGTTGATGAGGACCCATGGTTTTATTGACACAAATCTAGCGGAGGGCTATAGATAGCACTCCATGCTGCTTGTTAAATTTATATTGTCATCCATTCATACAAGGTGTATTTCCAAAATACACCTTGTGTACTTCCCTCCATCCAGTGCGCTCCCACAGAGAGGGCCTCCTCAGGGTGCCTCCGATCAAAGAATGTGGATTGGTGGCCCCCAGGGGGAGAGCGTTCTCTGTGGGCGCGCCGGACCTATGGAACCGCTTACCGGTCGAGCTCCGGATGGCCCCCGACCTTCGCTCCTTCCAGCGCGATCTCAAAACCTTCTTTTTTGAACAAGCTGGCCTGGTCTGACGGGATGGGGTTGGGTTTTTTATAATTAGTTTTAATTTTTAATATGTATCAATTACTACGGGCATAGTTGTTTAATCACTTTTTAATTTTTGTATCCTGTTTTTTATTATGTATTGCCCTGTTCACCGCCCTGAGTCCTTCGGGAGAAGGGCGGTATACAAATTAAATTATTAAATTAAATTAATTAAATTAAATTAAAATATTACTTTTCTCTCTCTCTCTCTCTCTCTCTCTCTCTCTCTCTCTCTCTCTCTCTCTCTCTCTCTCTCTCTCTGTTATTGCAGTTAGTAGTACTTGTTAATAATGTTTACCTATATCCCTTTGATTTCCACTTAATAATAGTAGCCAATTACTTGCCTCTACCCTAGATCAGATTGTCTGATGTATGTATGTATGTATGTATGTATGTATGTATGTATGTATAATAAAACTAAAGAAGCTTTTTGCAACAAAGAGGAGCACATAAGAAGTTCCATCTGCGTGGGTTGCAAAGCTTACATGACAGAGATAGGCACAACTTTAGAGTGGTCTCTCAAGTCTCAAGTACTCTAGAAGCTGCATTGAAAACATTTTTTTTAAAATTCCATTTATATCCCGCCCTTCTCCGAAGACTCAGGGCGGCTTACAAGTTTAGCAGTAGCCTTCATTCTATGTATATGCCTGCTTATTAGGGCTTTCACACACACCTCAAGCGGCATTATTACAAAGTCAGCTTAATTGCCCCCAACAATCTGGGTCCTCATTTTACCTACCTCGGAAGGATGGAAGGCTGAGTCAACCTTGAGCCTGGTGGGATGCGAACCTGCACTAATTGCAGGCAGCTGGTGTTACTTAAGGAGGCATTAGCCCACTGCTCCACCAAGGCTAATTGACCACTCTCAACTGCAGCTTCTTAACAGTTGGAAAAGAGCTGCTTCATAACCAGTACTGGGTGATGTGAAGTTCCTTTTGTAAGTGTGGGTTTGGAGTAAGTGGTTTTTGCTTTGTGTTTTCAGATCAGTGTTTCCTTTCAGAAGAGGTTTGCTATTGACTGGACCAAGGTCACCCATCCAACCTCATACCTAAGACAGGATCAGAACTCCCAATTTCTAGCCTGATGCTTTAACCACTGCACCAAAATGGCTTTCTCTTAGAAGTATATACCCAGCCCTAATACATAGTGCTGAAGCCCATGATCTACTTTCCGCCCTCTATGTTTTATAGATAACCCTATTTAAGAATTAGGCTTTACAGTACATCGTAATGACTTGGAAATGTGTGTCTGAAATTTAGCAATTCTCCGGAAACGTTTGATTAGTGGATCTCAGTTCTGTGGTTTTCAATAGCAAAATCTGCTCAACAGAGTTATGCTGAATTACTGCAGGTATTTGAAAGGAAGAGAGGTGAGGGAAGAGAGGAAGATTGGGAACAGACAAACGGGCATGTTATGCCAGACAGCAATTTGCAGAGAGGAAGAGGGGAGAAAAGGGACAGGAGGCACCATTCTTCTCCTACTAGGCTGCTGTTTTAGGGTAGGGTAAACCTTAACTGAATGGACAGTTGAACAAGCCCACTTTTCCTGCTGCCCTTTTCTTACATTGAACATTTAATGTCCAATTATTTATAATGAGTTCTCACATGCTTCTGATACAGTCTCAATGCTAAATATGGTCTGAAGCAGATTTTTTTTATGAACTTGTATCATACAAAGCACAGCCTTATGTCAAATATGTTCTAAATATTTGAGAACCCATTGTTTAGAATGGGCATTTTTTGTCAGAAACAGCCATAAATTCAGGTCAATTGCCAAGCACCTAAAACATGATCAAATGACTGTGTCAGAACTTTGAATTTGGGTACCTTTTTGGAGATCCATCATAACTTCAAATGATTACTAAGTGACTGGTCATTAAGCAAGGATTACCTCAGCACGATAATAATACTACTTCAGTATAAATTCTTCATTCTTACTTCATTGGCAGCGGTCTCTGCAAATATGAGCCAGCAGTGTGCTGCAGCTGCCAAAAAAGCCAACGCAGTGCTAGGCTGCATTAACAGAGGGATAGAATCAAGATCACGTGAAGTATTAATACCAGTTTACAATGCCTTGATAAGGCCACACTTGGAATACTGCATCCAGTTTTGGTCACCACAATGTAAAAAAAGATGTTGAGATTCTAGAAAGAGTACAGAGAAGAGCAACAAAGGTGATTAGGGGACTTATAAGGAACGGCTGCTGGAATTGGGTATGTCTAGTTTAATGAAGAGAAGGACGAGTGGGGACATGATAGCAGCGTTCCAATATCTCAGGGGCTGCCACAAAGAAGAGGGAGTCAAGCTATTTTCCAAAGCACCTGAGGGCAGGACAAGAAGCAGCAGATGGAAACTAATCAAGGAGAGAAGCAACCTAGAACTAAGGAGAAACTTCCTGACAGTTAATTAACAATTAACAAACAACCTGCCTCCAGAAGCGGTGAATGCTCCAACACTGGAAGTTTTTAAGAAAAGACTGGACAACCATTTGTCTGAAATGGTATAGGGTTTCCTGCCTCAGCAGGGCTAGTTGACCTTCAAGGTCCCTTCCAACATGATGATGATGATGATGGTGATGATGATGCAAGTCCTGTAGGGATCTTTCTGAATATTTCTGTTTTCTGATTTGGGCTTGATTCTCTTTGTGCTTTCGTTTCAGAGTTACATAAGAATATACCTATGAATATAGGTATGCATACAATTAAACTCAGTGACTCGTTAATATATTCCCCATTTTGTTTTCAAATGGACAAATGGCTTTGTACACGGTAAGATCCTTGTGCATATCTGTATGCAAAGGGTGTAACTTACAGATTCCTTTTTTTCTCGCAAAAGCTCCCATGCGCCTATTACTCCACTATGAAAAGAATAAGTGAGTGTATGAACTGTCCCAGAGAGACTGAAACATAAGGAAAAAGTATGCATTAACCTAGCTGCCAAACTACAGTACATCATTTTAATGGCTCTGCTCATCCAGTTTTGCGCTGTCCATTAAGGCAGTTCTTTGCGTTAACATTTAATATTGGTGAAGGTGAAATCGTGTTCCTGGCTCTGCACCAAGCTGCTGTAACCCTAGTAGATTTACTAAAATTTGTCAGCCTCAATTACTGAATCATCAGATTTGTGATGGATGACATAAATAATTTACTAAGTGAATTAAATTTTGAGGTTTTATTTTGAAATACTAATTAGCCAGCCTAAGCAGCTTAATAACCTAAAGCAGAGTTTTAAATAAGGACATCACCTTCTCCTCAAATCATTTCATGAAACCATTCTATGCAACAGTTATACATACAGCCCTTCCAATCTGTATTCCATGTTCCCATCAGCTATAAAGGAGTCTATTGGTAAAAAATGGGTTTGGATCCAAAGAAGTATGCATACTTCAGGGCATTTTGCCTGCCTCTGTTGCTTTGTATTCTTGAACAGAATAAGGTGAAATGGAATGGAATGAAATGCAACCTCTAGCAGGTAAGGAAAATGGCATAAACTATCCATTTTCACCTGTACAAATTGTATTTTAACCCAAGACATTATCCACAAAAATTCAACAATGCTCCAGTTACTTAAAATATTTTTTTACAAAGTATCCTAAATTAAATCAACTAAAAATAACAATCTAAATAGCTAAAGGCACTTTTAAAGCACATCACAAACACACCAAGTTAAAAAAGCTTCTTTCCCAGGCTGTATTGGGCAGCAAGATGTCATGATTAAAAACAATTAAAGTGACAAGTAAACAAATGTACCATTGTTTTTTTGTTGTTGTTGTTTTTGTAATTATGATATGGAGTACATGAACATGTTGCAGGTTCCTATTCATTTCTAAATGATTTTCTTGCCTGCTATGAAAATAAAGTAAGAGTGAAGGAGTGAGTTTTCTTTTGGGTTTTAATTATACAAGCTTCTCAGTAATGGCTATGCAGTATATCATGTCAGGATGACAGATTGGACCTGCTGTATTACTAAATTCCTGAGGAATGTTGTAGCTGTGTTTTCTATAGTTAGGATATGTACGGCTGCAGTATACGATTTCACTTTAAAAAGAAAAACAATTCTTGATGAATAAGATGCTGCTGTAGAAAATGAAGTATTTTATCCTTAGGTCAGTATCTGAATAATCCTATTACTTAAGCTTCAGTGATGTGGTTCAGTCATAGAGTAAAAGGCCCAAGCTAAGTTCCACCAAATTAGAAAAAAATATTTCTGCAAAACCTTAGGCAGCAAAGTTAGCATAGTAGACAATATTGAATTAGTAAGACCAGGGTTAGGGTCTTAACACATTGTATGTGCTAATCCAGACATGCATATATGCATGTATATATATGGCTTTCTGTACAGTCAGATAAGCAGTATGTCCATTGGGCCAGAAAAGTTAATCATCTCTTTATTTATTTATTTCATATGGGATAACAGAATACAGCATTAAGTTGTTTTATTCATGCTGCTGCTTCTTGCTGGGAAATTCTTGTGAAGTGCAGTAGCCAGAATGTGTAGACCAGGGGTGTCAAACTCAATTTCATTGAGGGCCGCATCAGCATTGCGGTTGCCCTCAAGGGGCCGGGTGGGTATGGCCAGGGTGGGCGTGGCTAGGGTGTGTATGATCTACTGGGTGGGCATGAGTGGGACAGATCTGAGGGTCTCTGGCAGAAGGAGGGTCTCTGGGCCAGGGCCAAGGCAGTGGGGGCTGTTCCCTCACTGTTTCCAGGATGGCTTCGTGGGCCACATGAAACCACTTCGCGGGCTGGATCTGGCCCCCGGGCCTTGTGTTTGACATGTCTGGTGTAGACTATTCAGTTGTGACACATTGCCTGTGGTGCACCATGAGGAGGCTAGTCTACATTGCACCTGTGTCATCCCTATATAAGGTGAAGAAGTCCCAAATAACTTTAGAAAAGAAATATACATCTGGAAATCTACAAGCACTACATTTCACTTCTGTTTAACAGGAACTTGAATCAATAAATTAAATATTAAATTGGCTCTCAATGTTGGTCTCTCCTTCAAACTGTCTTTCTCATCCCAAATCATATATCTAATCGCTCTTCCATAAGTGTTATGCCTAGCTGGCTGGCTGGCTATCTATTCAGTGTTCCTATTCATATTCAAGTTCATATTCAATGTATTTTATACAAACCAAAGAAGTAGTTAATATTTTGACTTACTTGGGCACTACTGTTAACTAGGTTGATATTGTAAAGTGCAAAAACCTAAACTTATCTTAGGTTTTCCCCTTGTATTTTTAAGTGGAAGATTTTGGAAAACTTTCCACTTAGACAGACTGGGAATTATGTAATCAATTTCTGGAGCTGGAATCACAGCCCCCAAGAAAGAATGGGCTTTGAAGGCCTATCCCTAGTATTAGAAAATCCTGATGCCCTGAATTGAAAGGCTAATAGCCTCCCTCCCTCCCTCCCTCCCTCCCTCCCTCCCTTTCTACCTTCCTTCCTTCCTTCCTTCCTTCCTCTGATAACAGCAGTTATCTTCTGCTATTCCTGTCTGCCTCAGTATGCAGCAAAATGCTCACGGCTACATGAGAATAAAAATTTTAGTACCCTGATTTAGGAGTAATTGCATTAATTTCAGAAGGATTCGCCTCTCAGATATGCATAGGATTCTGCTATAAAATTGAGCTAATGTTAATTGGGTTCTTACGTCAGTTCTGGTTGTTATGCTTGAAGCCTCTTACCTGTTGATGAATGGGATGATTGTCTTAGGAGTCCTTTTTGCTTTTCACTTAAGTAAAAGGGAAAATCTAAAAGGGTAAGACAAGGATTTTACATGAAAACGCTTGTATTCTTGTTGAATATAAATGCTAATGTATTCAGATCACTACTATCCTCCCTTTCTGTGAATCTTGTTTTTCCAAATCTTTTGAATAAAAATGCTGAAGAGAGTAGCAAGCATCTTTACCTAAACGCAAGAATTATGAACTGATAAACTTCCTGAAATTTTTAATAGGCCTTAGACTGATGAATACAGGAATAAATACATACTTTTTATTATTGTGTTCGCTGTGGTCACCCTTGCCAGATTTGCAAGCGTGAGAAATACAATCTGCTCTCATAAGTCATCTTTTACTTCGTGATGCTCAAGACTTAACATAGGAGAAAAATGAAATTCTCTTGGCAACCTGCCATGTTAATGTATTAGCATTCAACTATTTAGCATTCATGTTTTGCTAATGAACTATGCAGATCTCAAGCAATTGGCAACTTTCCTGAATAGAAAATAGCTTCTTTATTATGGATTCATCTGAAAGATGAAATTCGCATAGCAATAGCTGACACTAGTAAAAGAGGGTCAAATTATTCATTTTCATTGGTAGTTAATGATTTGCCAGATCCCCACCATCTATTCATTTTGACATTTACTAATGTCCTTATTATTTTGCTCCTTGTATACTATGATATAGAGGATACTCTTCTTCCAAAAAAATACTTGCATTTCAGCAGTGTTGAGTGCTGAATCCATAGTTCGGTTCTCAGCCTCTGACTGCGAAATGCAGGCCAGAGCTCCATTCTCTGGCCTGTGGGCCTGTGGAAGAAGTGAGCTGGCTGGCGGGGTTGTCAGTGCCATCACTGCAAGGTGGGTGGAAAAGACCCCCCTCCCCCCCCCGAAAATAAGACCTGGTGCCTCTTTTTGAAGCAAAAAAAAAAACAACCAGATCTTATTTTTGGAGAAACATGGTATTTTTCTTAAAGCCATTTATTTTATTTTATTTTATTTTTATTACATTTATATCCCGCCCTTCTCCGAAGACTCAGGGCGGCTTACAAGCTTAGCAGTAGCCTTCATTCTATGTATATGCCTGCTTGTTAGGGCTTTCACACACGCCCCAAGCGGCATTATTACAAAGTCAGTTTATTGCCCCCAACAATCTGGGTCCTCATTTTACCTACCTGCCGATAGTTGTTTAAATAAATGCTGTTCCTTACAAATATTCTCTAAATTGCATAAGCCACAACACCAGAAAGAAAAACGTATCATAACACTCTCCACAGTGTAGTAGTTTTTTTCTGTACGTGGAAAGAGTTTTACTTAGTTTGTGACCCCTCTCCCAGGAGCATTCAAGAAACAAGCTTTCTAATCTCACTCTTGTCCTATACTATTAAGTCAAGGACCACAGTGCCTGGCTAGATATGTGCACATAACAAATTATAAATGTTACATTTGGTATACTTTACATCTTGATTTTATTCAAAATTAAGTATAATTTTGGATTAAGTTTCAGATAGCAGTTGATTCCTTTGTAAGGCTGTGATATTAAAATGCAATTAAGTTCTTGGAGCTTAAATAGCTTTTCATTTACACTATTCACGCAATTGGAAAAAGTTCTTTTTATGCTGTTGAGATAAATGATGCCTTCTTATTGATGTTGAGACAGCACAATATTATAAGTAAATTATCCATTTCTCCCAATTGGGAGGTTAGGAGTAGAGTTCTGATTGCAAATACTTCATTGGTTTTCCTTGAGGCATAGAAAATCTTTACCTTGGGAAGTGCTCATAGAGGTATGTTGGCCGGTGCTTAGGACTGCTTTAGAGTAGTCTGATGAACTTAACTATTTGGGGTCTTCCTCAGAAGATAAGGTGGCGTGAGGGATTAAGAATGAGTAAACTGGCAAATGTTAATTTCTAATCTACCAACCTCTCAGACCTAAGCAGTTTTGCTGCTTCCATGTAGAGGGCTGGAACATTCAGATGTACCATATTTCAGGTTTGGGGTCCCTAATAGTAGTATCTCTTTAGATAGAGCCACCATGCGTGCCAATTAAACTGGGAACGATCAGTTGCTGAGTTTTTTTTCTTCTTAAGATTGTACATCTTGCAATCAATTTGTAAGATATGCACTGTTTTTTCTAGAACTATCAAACCTTCCTTGTGTTAATGCCTTCTCTTTTAGCCTGACTGTTCTTATGTCTGGTATAGCACTTACTGACTTTGAAAAATTCTTTGCTCTAGCACAGGGGTCTTCAAACCTGGCAACTTTAAGACTTGTGGACTTCAACTCCCAGAATTCCTCAGCCAGCCCAGTCCACAAGTCTTAAAGTTACCAGGTTTGATGACCCCTGCTCTAGCATCTCAGGCAGATTGATTGACCTTGGTTAAATGACCCTTTTTTTTCTTCTTGATCCCCAGATCTCTATGGCATAAAACACTCTTCAAAAACTTTTATTTGAAAACTACTGAGAAAGTACATGAAGATGAAATTATTCATGAAATAGATAGTTTTGGGTAAACAATGGTGTTGATTTCCTTTATCCTTATTCTTTCACTTCTTTTAGTTCAGACATGTCAAACTCGTGACATCACGCAACATATCGGAGCCTTTTCACCATTGCCGGCAATGGTGTGGGCACAGCTTCCGGATGATGCGTCCGGCCCATGGGCCGGCAGTTTGACACCCCTATTTTAGTTGGCTGGTAGATCTATTATATTTCTCTGCCGTGCTGCTATAATGTACTTTATTTGCTTATGTGGGTTTTTTAGTGTTGCAAATACTTTTTCAAAGAAATTACAGTAGTTCAGTGTGATACAACTAAATTTTCTGAAGAAATCCAATTGCTTATGTTAATGGTAGTTTTATTGAACGTAGGTTTTCAGAATGAATCTACTAGGAATTTTATTTAAGTGTCCTTCATTTAAATCATTAGAGTGCTCATTAAAACTATTATCTCTTGAGTTATTCATCGTTTATCAATTTTTCACATTGTAGAATGTTTCAGCCAATATAATTTTGTTCTTTGTTACAGGCTGATTATTTAGATTGAGGCAATGTAGATTAGTTTTCTCTCCCTAGACGGATCTTTGTTGGAACATGAGGATCCTACCAGCATGGAAGAAAAACAGAAGCAATATTATCAAGGCACGATATCATCATGATTTTGCATAAAGTCAACTTTTACACTCCAAGACAAGCTTTCATATATTTTTAAATAGTTTAAAAGTAACAGGAGCTTCAGAAAATAAATAACCATTTACCACAAAAACTAAGATTCCTGCTAATAATTCCACAGTCCCAGAACCAAAATTTATTATTTTTTATAATAGAATTTGTATTTTTTTGTAAAAGAAACCAGGGTTCTAGTCAGAAAAAGAAAATGGCAAACTTCAAAGCACCCAGAAAAATAGTAATTGCATATAATTTTACCAATGAAAGCAGCATAAAAAGTTATCCAGTGATTTCAACTACTACTGATGCATAGAGACATTATATGGTACAATATATGAGTGCATTTGTCTAGTATCATAACAGATGGGCAATAGTTGAAGTCATTAAAAGAACTCTCTTATTAGAACTCTCTAATATTAGGCAGAATCAAGGTTTTAAAATAACAGGTTAGCTGGCTACACCGGATGTTTAATCTCAGCATTTGATAGTTTGAGGAAACAGTCACTAGAGCAATTTTTCAGTTGTTGGACCAAGGTGCATTGTGTACAGTGTTCTGAAGCCTTCACATGGCCCATGGATAAGACAAGCTCTAGTGAAAAACCAGAAAAAGTTCTAGTGTATCTGACATCAAAGGTTGGCTTGATGAAATGTATATATTGACAAATTTTGAATAGGGTTATCATCAAAACAATAGATTAGACAATATGATTCCATGTGGTTAAAGTTGCATTTAACCATTTAATTTCAAGGAAAGGTGCTGGCAGGGAGAAGATAAATGTGACAAAAGACAAAAAAGTTAAATAAAAAAGATATAAAGTGAATGAGATATTTCCTCATATTATTTTTAATTTAAATTGCTTTTGTGTGATAGACAAACAGACAGAGATACAAAGAAACTAGGCTAGTTGGATACAGTTTTAATTATTATTTCAGGATAGAAAGCCATCTCTTAATTCTTAGTAGAACTGTTTATAGCAGGGTTCTAATGAGGCAAAGTTGAACATCATATCTGGGCTAAATCAATCTTCATAAAGAATTTAGGACAACATCTTGGCACATCTTAGCTTAAGGGTCATTGTAATAATATTGCTTTCTTTTCCATATAAGCTTTCCCAGATTCCTGTCCTGATCAATTAAGGTTGCCTGGTTAACCAGTGGATAGTTTTTGCTTTTGGCCTGTGATGTGAAAGACCATGTCTAGATAGTTAAACATCAATAACATGACCAATTGTCTAATTTGTGTATCCTTGGCCTTTTGATCTTAGATGTACAGTTGCTTTTTCTGTGGTCACTTCAATCATTCAAACATATACAAAATAACAAATACATCAACTCTTTGCACCGAATACAACACTATGGTTAGCATGAAAATAACCACAAAAAATCTGTAAAAATGATGGGATACAAAGAATTGAATTTCATAATTACTGGTAATTTCTCTTCATGACACTACAGTGTTTTAACAATGCTGAAGAATTTTTGTAATAATCTAGAAACCAAATTAGATGCATTTACCCTGCAGTGCCCCTAGCCAAAATCTTTCTAGAATAGTTATTCAGAATTAATTGCCATTCAGCAAAGGCATTCTCAGTATTAATTAAAAACTTCCGATTTGCCACGTGGCCCTTTGTCATGCTTTCTGTTCAACACAGCACTAATCAGTTCCTGTTTTTGAAGATGGAGATAATTAATACTTGTCATTGCATTTTTGTGTAATAAAGGGAAAGACTCCCTTGAGTCAATCGTGACTCCTGAAGACTACGTTCATGTAATTTCCTGCAACAAAAATGGTTTGCCATCGCCTTCTATAGTATAACAACTGTTTAAAATGACAAGACAGCATTGAAAAAGCAGCCAATTTGGTCTTGTGGTTAAGGCACAAGGCTAGAAGCCAAGAGACTGTGAGTTCTAGTCCCAGCTTAGGCATGAAAGACTTTGTGGGGACTCTCTTTCAACCCAGCACACTTCACAGGGTTGCCCAAAAGGTGCTTTTTCAGGAGGCAACTGGACTTTCTTGTTTTTCTTTGAAGATGTTTCACTTCTCAACCAGGAAGCTTCTTCAGCTCTGACTGGATGGTGGGGAATGGAAGGATTTATATTCCTTG
Source organism: Vipera berus (assembly GCF_964194415.1). Taxonomy (NCBI): domain Eukaryota; kingdom Metazoa; phylum Chordata; class Lepidosauria; order Squamata; family Viperidae; genus Vipera; species Vipera berus. The sequence continues at coordinate 75,125,369 of NC_138203.1, read as the reverse complement.
CAGACAGCTGGTCATTTGCATTCTTTTAGAGAGTCGTTGGGGCCATTTGGAGGTTTTCTGTGTCCTCAGGATCACTTGTGTAGTGCAGATATGTATGGAGCCTTCTGGCTGCAGGATGTTTTCTGTCCTGTTCCTGTAGTCTGCAATGTTTTCATACTCCCGGACCACTCGAAGGGTGTTCATCCAAAGCGCATAGCTAAATGGGTTCCACCGGTTAGAGATTGCCGGCGGGTGATTCCCGGGGGAGGGCGTTCTCTGTGAGTGCACCCGCCCTTTGGAACAAACTGCCGATGGAGCTTCGGACTGCCCCCGACCTTCGCTCGTTTCACCGGGACTTAAAAACCTGGTTGTCCGAACTGTCTGGCCTGGACTGAGGGATTTTAAATTTTAAAGTATTTAATTAAATCATTAAATTATATTAAATTAATTTTAAAAATTTATTTTTATTGTTATTATGAATTGTGGGCCTGTACTAATTTAATTCCATTTTATTCTCTTTTTGTACTGTTTTAACTGCCCTGTGAACCGCCCTGAGTCCTTCGGGAATAGGGCGGTATATAAATTCAACTAATAAATAAATAAATAATAAATAAATAAATGTCTATGGAGATTCTCAGTCATCCAGGTCATGGTTGTCCCAAAGGAGATTTTCAGGAGGCAACAGGACTTTTATTACTTTTCTTTGAAGATGTTTCGCTTCTCATCCAAGAAGCTTCTTGTGGAGAAAATAGGAGGAAGAAGGAGTATTAGGCATGTTCACTGTCTTGAGATCAGGTTGTTCCATAGGGCAATAATTGTGAAAGACAAGGAACATGTCTTGGGACCCACTAGATGTCTTTGTTTCAATTGCCATGCCTAGAACATCCCCACAAAGTCGTATCTGAATATTTTGAGGTTGCTTTGTTTCAAATTGGCTTTGTTTCAAACTAACATTCATCCTACTATTGACATTGGGTGCAGATAGAAAACTAAATTTATTTCCATCAGACTTTGCTATTCTTCCCCTAAGTATTTATTTTATTCAGCTAAGTAAGTAGCTAAGTAAGATACTCCATTTAAATTTTGCAGATATACAAAATGCATCATTTTGAGTGTTCTTGAATAGAAGATTTATGTCTTTCAGAGGGTATTTTGTTCCAAATTAGCTTGTTATTTTAATTTCTTCACATTTTGGAGATTTGGAAAGTAGATTTGCCAATAAAACAGCAGGGACAAATTTCATACCAGCTGACATTGGCTGTAGCCAAATGGCAGGAGGAGGTGAGTGGTAAGAGAGTAAGCCTTTTAAGCATGTATTCAGTGAGATTCATTCATTTGAGATTCACTTGTACATAAAGAAATATTGTTTGCCTGGAAGATAAGTTTCCTTTGCTGTTTTCAATGAGGTTTTTGAATTTTTGAGTTCTAATTTAATTCTGCCACTCCTGTGCTTATTATTGTCTATGCCTAGTGTGTGCGACCTTTCTTTATTAGGCACTTTGCAAAATGCAAAAACATAAACTGCACGTGCATTCCAGATAACATTGTTATACTGTTGATCTTTGCAAAACAATGTTGTTTTATAACTTGAGCTTCAGACCAACTGTAAATGCAAAATTTTAGCAGTTTCTGTAGGCACTAACTATAAAAACTGTGTTTCACTCCTCCTTCCATTGTTATGCATTTCTTTAAATTAAACTTTCTTGGGCTATGTTTGCATTTTAAGGAAGAGAAAGGGAGAAACAAAGAGCTTGCTACTATTGACAATTCTTCTTTATGCCAGAAAATGTAGAAGCCTACAATAGGAAGAGACCATTGAGAATAACTTCTTGCTCAATACAGGAATCCAAAATAAATAATTCCCAACAGATGGCTGTCTAGCCTCCATTAAGTGTATCCAGCAGAGGAGAGCCTATCACTTCTCTGTATAATTGATTCCATTGTCAAAGTCCTTTTATTATTAGGAAGTTTTTCTGACTTTCAGTTACAATCTGCCTTCTTGTCTCTTGCATCCATTATTTTCTTTCCTACATCTACAATGATTCCAGATTTTGAAATTATTTTTTTTCAGCCACAGTATATCTCTGGCATTGTCAATGGCAATCAAGATCTTCCTTTTTCATAAGAAATATAAGTAAGTTAGTCATCTTCCTTTGCATTTGATTATTTTTCCCTAAGTGGAAAAGTTTGCTTTTTATCTTTTCAATCTGATTTCATTATTTTCAGTCCATTTCTCTTGTTTATCAACATCATTTTGAATTTTATTTCTGACTTTTAAGATGTCATCTATCTCATTCAGTTTTGTATCATCTACAGATTTGATAATCATTCTTACCACTTCTTCATTCAAGTAATTAATAAAAATATTGAAGAGGACAGGGCCTTAGGGCATCTCACTTGAGACCTCACTATTTATCAGGGTTTTTTTTAACAATACAATTTGTGAATCCACTTCATTCACACCCCAGTACATATTTATTGAAAGTATAAGGGGGTTTACAGAATTTTCACAATTTCCTCAGAAGCTACCCAAACAAAAAAATGAGATGATTAGTCTGACAAGATTTATTCCTGACCAAATCATGCTGATTTCTGGCAATTACATTTTTTAAAAAAATATTCACAAATTAATTGTTTTAGAACTACTGTAGAATATATTGATACGTTACGGCCACAACTGAGCCCAAAATTTCTGTTGTTTTGCCTCATTTTACGACTTTTCACCTCAGTTGTTAAGTGAATCATTGCAGTTGATAAGTTAGTAACTCAGTTGTTAAGTGAACCTTCCTTCCCCATTGACTTAGCTTGTCAGAAGGTCGCAAAAGGGTCACATGACCTTGGAAAAAATATCTGTTCATAAATATGAACTAGATGCCAAGCATCTAAATATTGATCACATGATCATGGGGATGCTGCAAAGGTTGTAACTGTTCAAAACAGTCATAAGTCATTTTCTACAGTGCTGTTGTAACTTTGAACATTCACTAAATGAACTGTTGTAAGTCGAGTACACCTCCACTGTACTGTGGAGCTTCTATTCCTCTCCCTCAGTTGGAAGGTAGGGATAATATTTACTTTCTTCCAGTCATCTGGCATGTATTCCATTCTCCAGAATTTATGAAAGATAGTGCACTAAGTTTTAGCCAGATCATTCATGAGTCCCTTCAGATTTAATTCGGCAGATATAGTCATTCAAAGACATTTAGTGATAATCTTTCTTTCAGTGTTAATTTTCAAACTCTATTCTGCTCTTTATAATTGCTTGGTAGAACACAGATGCTCTTGTACGAGAAAAGTCCTGCCTCTTAATATTTTTCCATTTTCATTATTTTCTCTTCCTTTGATTTTGAATTCATTTCAGGACGTTTTGTTCATTTTTAGCATCTTTTACCAATCTTAGGTCATTCTGAACATTACCTTTCCTTACCCTATTCCTATAGTTTCACTTTATATGCTTCCTTGGGAATCTCTCTGTCTTTCCACCCTTCTTTTGGAATTATCACCAAATGTGTTGGTGTAGTCACTTTGGCTCTTTCATCCTCCTTCTTATTATAATAGTTATACTTCTGCTTGTAGTATGGTATTTTAGCATATTAACTTCTCCAAAAGTAGAAACTTTTTCAAATTTTACTCAGTTAGAATACTGCTCCTGAAATAGTTTGAGTATGTTTTTTTTGTTTTGATTAAAGCAGCAACTTGCTGTTCCTGTTGTTTGTTTTTGTGCCCTTTCAACTCTGTGGACATATCTGTAGATATGTAGTTAAATATTCATATTCCCTTTTATACTTTTTAAGATCCTGAAATTTTATTTTACATGATAAAAATTAATAAGTTTCTATTATATAATATGTACTGATTGAAATCACTTAGCATTTCATGGACAGATGAAACCATTTAAAAATTAGATGTGAAATCATAAGATAATGTATGATCTGTGATCTTTGCTATTTGCATATGTTTATACACTGGAGATTAATCCCTTGCGTGTCCTATCACATTTGTACAATAACAAATATTCTGTATTCTAAAAAAACTAGAAACAGGTAGCAGAGGGCATTTTGCTACTATTTTTCACCCTTAAAGTTAAACCAAATATTTGATTCCGTTATTATATGTGGTACAACTAGTTGTAACTGAGGTTTCAAATGGTAATGCAATGTGTTTGATAAGTTCTTAGTTCTACAATGGGTATAGTATATGAGCAAGTGTTTCCTTATGCTTGGCATTATTGAGGCTATCTCCTTGTATGCTTTTGGATTTTTCTTAACTCTTATAAAATTTATCTATGTTCCCTGAAGAGTTTAAATAATATTATTGAAAACATGGGTGATTTAATGACATCAATTAAGGCAGGGATCCCTAACCCCCAGCCAAAAACTGGACCGTGCAAACAAGCAAAGCCCTATCCACGAGATGCAGGCAGCACATAAAACCACACCCCCTCCAGTCTTCGGAAAAACCTCTCTCCACAGAACTGGTCACTGCTGCCCAAAAGGTTGGGGGATGCTGAATTAAGGTTTCTTTCATGGATATTGTGCCAATATATTTTATTGGAATTAGGAAAATGCTGACCTTTAGCCTTAATCAGTGATATAATGCCACTAGATTTTAAATGCAGCCTGTTTCCATTATAATATGGAGATAAATTCATTATTATATTAAAGGCAGAGACAAAGTTTATTGCAGGGTCACTTTTTGTTTACAATAACTGTGTTAGTCAAAATGAGGAAGTGTTGGATGAAAGAATGGTCCAGCAAAATGGGCTTGAACATTCTCCAATTTCAACATTAAAATCTTTTGTTATGTAGGGGGGAAAAACATTTTATTGTTAGGTAGTAAAATTTAAGAGAATAGGAACTACAAGTATTTTAGTTCTTGCTTATCTCTAATTAAACAGTAATATTTTAATACATTTGTTTGCAATAGCGGTCCCATGTATGTGGTCATGTCAAGAACATGATCATAGCACTGATTTGTTTTGTATTGAAGTTCTTCTGTTATTGTTTGTACCAATCCCTCACATATCATCCTGTAATAATAGATTTTTCCTGGGCATGGATATTATTAATTATGAAGCTATATAACACTTGTGTTCCTTAGAATAGGGATCCCCAACCTATGGGCTGTGGCCCACTACTTGGCCGTGGCCTACTGGGCAGGCTGTGGGCAGGCTGGCCAGTATGCACACACACAAACATGCACTGATCCTCACTCGTGCCAGCACCTGTGCACCCATTTGCGCATGCACCTGAGGCTAGCGTGGTGGTTAGCAGCTCTGCGCCTGCGCAAATGGGACTGATAGCATGCATGCTGGTTGTACGGCCCGTTTGTGCAGGTGCATGGGGGTTAGCAGCGGCGGCAGCTAGCACATGCGTAAATGGGGACCACTAACACCATGTCGGTTTCACGGCCCATTTGCACAGGTGTACGGGCTGCCAGCGGCGGCTAACACCTGCATGCCTATGCAAATGGGGCTGCTAGCTAAGTATGGGTGCACGCAGCCCCATTTCTGCAAATGTGTGGGGGCTAGCAGCAGCGACTACCACCTGTGCACATACGCAAATGGGGCCGCTAGCACCGTGCAGGTTGTGTGGCCCATTTGTGCATGCACACAGGGCTAGGAACAGCAGCTAGCGCCTGCACAACTATGCAAATGGGGCCACTAGTGTAGGTGCATGTGGCCTCATTTCTGCATACACGCGCATGCACACGTGCAAATTTCCCAGTGGGCCGCCAGCATGACAAGGTTGGTGACCTCTGCTTTAGAAGACATATTTTTGTCTATGTGTTCACAAAAATATTTGTTGCCTGAATATATTGATGTAATCTAATCAAAGATAATCAGCAACTTACTGTTTTAATTTTTATTGTCTATAATAAGCAAATATCTTAGATTTTCCTTTTGGATGATTAACATTATAATTCTTGTTTACTTAAATTAATTGACAATTATCTTCCAGTAAGTTTATTTAGGATTCTCATAAATATTCTCTATTTACTAAAAACAGCATGCAAATTATTATTACCTCTTTTGTCTCATTAAATTGAAAATCTGTTAAGTGGGAAGGGGAGAGATAAATCATTGAAACCCTTCCCCAGAAAAATAATAGATTTCTATTTTGAATGGGCATTTTTTATACAGGAAAGGGAAGAAGAGAAATGAGAACCAGCCTTTATTATGATGAAGTTCTTACAGATCTTGCATTGTGGTAGAATGTTCCCAAGCATTAAAAAAACCCATATTTTTGTCAAATGAATTTTAGTTATATGTCAACACTATGATCCTGCTATGACAGCAAACTTTACATCCCCTCCCAAAAATCAGCCCTACACCAGATTATGACTTTGAATACTGATTTGGAGGTTGATAGCTGCAAAATCTCAACATGTTCTTTTCACGTATGCTCATGATATGCATTCATACAATATCCAAACGTGAATAATCTGACCCAAGGAGATTCATATGATTGCAATTATTCTTGCATTCCTCAAGCAGATATCTATACTATCTTAGACTGTTATCAAAACCCAGAATATCTGACATGTAATTCTACCTCCAGAATATAAAACTGTATTGTAGAATAAAATGGGTGAAAGCATACCTAACGTAAGTTAAAAGGAAAACCCATTCACATTAAGATCACATACTCCCAGAATAGAAGTACTGTACACACACAAAAAGAGTGGAGAGAAAAAAAATCAACAAACGTAAGAAACATACAATGTGAGCCAGAAACCCAAGGCTATCAAATTTATGTGAACTCTTTTGTATCTATTTGAAATAAATGCTATAAGGCAAAGTGCAGAAATCGGCTCCTAATATATTAAAGAGGGGCAACAACGCAAAACTGCAGACACAGAAATTGGTGGAAGAACCTAGATATAATTCAAGACAGTAAGGTGGTTGTTTTTTTCCCCCCAATTCCATACTCGGTATAAAGAATAAATGGAACATTATGAATTTTGTTGGACTCAGAGACATTCTACTGCAGGAGTCCCAATCCCCAGGCTGTAGACCACTATTGGTCCACAGCCCTCCAAGAACAGGGCCGCACAAGCAACGCATGAAACCACCACCACCCCGGAACCAGTCCCTGGTGCCCAAAAGGTTGGAGGTCGCTGTTTTACTGGATTATATTTTAGGTAGAGAGAGCAAAACTAAACTAATGTAGCAGTAGGTTAGGTTGGGTTGGGTTGAATTGGATTGGGTTGGGTTGGGTTGGGTTGGGTTGCTTTGGATTAGACTAGGTTAGGTTAAGTTAGGTTACAGGTTACATTAGGTTAGGTTAGGTTAACATAGTGCATTTTTTTATATATCAAAGTTCTTTTCAATATTCTTATATTAGCCCAGTGGAAAACATAGTATCCAAATTTACTTGCCTAAGCAAATGCATTCCACATGTCTTTTATGCTAGCTGTTTTTACATAAGAATTACTTTTCTTAAACTGGAACCTGCTGTTTTGAATGGAATTACCTCAGCATTGACAAAACCTTCCAAAACAGCATGTCTTCTATAGCAACATTTCTGGTAGTATAAACATTTGTTCTTTCTTGCATATTTGAACAAGCAAGAAGGAACTACCTCTGTTTTCTGGGATTTTTTTTCTTTTTGTTATATAAAACTTGAAGTGGAATCTTATTATGGCTAAATCAGCACTAAACTTTCATTATTCTCTGCATATATTATTTTTTTCTCATTTTTCCTTTATAAACACACACACCTCAAAATTTCTAAAATAAGCATCTCTTACACTGTTTATCTCGTTTCGTATGAGATCAGCCCAACTCTGTGCAAGATTAATGATTAAATGTCAGTAATGACTAATTATTATGGAATTAGATTCATATGCTCTTTTAAGCTATACAATACAAGGAAATCTGTTATGAAACATTTTTAAAAAAATATATATTAATGACATTTCCTTTTTTCCCATTTCTTTGCTTCAAGTCAATTGATCCAGGTCAACAATTCACATGGGAACACTCTAACCTGGAAGTAAATAAACCAAAGAACAGATATGCAAATGTCATTGCTTATGACCATTCTCGAGTTCTCCTATCAGCAATAGAAGGTAAGACTTTTTTTAGAAATTACCGTAGAAACAAAAATACAGTGATAAAATAACGTACAAAACAAAAGTCATAAAATAAAATAAAAAGGAGAAAGAAATCTGGGATATAAATTAGGGCATTATGTTCTATCTCATATGTCCTTTCAGTTTGAACCATCACAAATTTGAACCATCCAAATTTGAGACAGCACTTCAACTCAGAAAATCAAGGCAATATGCATTGAAGGGATCTGAGTCACGCAGGTGCTGTTATGAAATAGAATTCGCTCTATACACGAACAGTACATCTCCAGGTCTATTCCTCGTCCAGGTCATGCAATTCCTCCTGAGAGGGATGGATTTGTGTAATCATCTTCAGGGCCGTGTGAGGCATTTGTTCAACACCTGACAGGCAAAGTTGCTTGGAGTCATTCTTAGTTTGAGACAGGTCTTGTGTGATGCCTGGGGAGGGGTCTTGTCCAATTACCTGAAACAGTTTGATCCTGTTGGCCCTGATGAAGTAGAGAGGGTCATCAGTGCTACTACCTGCCAGTTAGTTCTTTGTCCTTCTTGGTAGGTGAAAACCCCCAGGATGGTGACTAGCACGTGGGTTCAAGCTGTTGTGATTCAGGGTCAGCCTGTGGGTTCGGCAGTTGGGTCGGATGACTCAGAGGAGGAGGAGGGGGGTGTTGAAGAGCTTGATGAGGGGGTTGAAGATCTTGCTGATGAGAGCCCTCAGCCAGGCCCCTCCCATCTGGTCACGATGCAGACCCAGCTGTGTGAGCCTGACAGCGTGGATGAAGATGACCCACAGCTGGCCCTGTTCAAGGACGCCCGACGCAGGAGGCAGTCAATCAGGAGTAAACAGAGGAAGGCAATGGGGCACCTCGGAAGGAGGCAGAGAGAAGCCACGCCCTGAACTGTATAAAAGGGGAATGCGTGGGAGGGCTGGTTTGCTGAAGGCAACCGCTTGATTAGTTCCTGTTTCATAGCTCCTGTTTCATGGTTGGTGTCTTGTTTTGCTCTGTTTTATCTTAATAAATTTGGCAGGCTTAATTCCAGCCTCTTGCCGTTTGTAAAGGGGTTGTCCCTGCCTTTTCTGCAGGGCCGGTAGCAGGCTGGTACAGAACACAAGCAGTGTTTAATACATCACTTCAGAAGGGGACATTTCTGGGACCTTTTAAGGAGGCCCTGATTTGCCCCCTGCTTTAAAAAAAATGCTCACTTGATCTCTTCCCCCCCCCCCGGTTTGGACAACCTCCGTCCAGTTTGCAGTCTTCCATTTTTTAGGAAAGGCAGATTCAGAAGTTCCTAGATGAAACATCTGGACTTTTCAGTCAGGATTCAGGTACGGTATGGGACAGAAATAGCACTTGCTGCACTTGTAGTTGACCTATGGCAAGAGTGGGATGGAGGTAGTGCAACCATCATTGCATCCTTGATCTCTCAGGAGCTTTCGATACCATAGACCACAGGTCCCCAACCTTTCAGGCACCAGGGACCAGTTACGTGGAGAGAGGTTTTTCCATGGCTCGGAGGGGGCATGGTTTTGTGTGCTACCTGCATCCTGTGGATGGTGGTTTCCTTGTTTGTGCAGACCAGTTGCTGGCATGCCGCAGCCCGGTACTGGTCCATGGACCAGGGGTTGGGGACCCCTGCCATAGGCCAGGGTATCTTTTGGGCTGGGTAGCGGGGCTGGGGCTGGGCGGCACAGTTCTTCACTGGTTCAGCTCCTTTCTCCAAGTCCAATCCCAATCAGTGTTATAGGGAGTGAGAGGTCCAGCCCTTCGCCACTATTTTGTGTTGTGTCACAGGGCTACTTTGTCTACTCCTCTTTAACTTCTACATGAAGCCACTGGGTGAGATCATCTGTCACCATGGCTTGAGGTATCATCAGTCTATATGTCCACCTCCATCTCAGAGGAGCTTCATATTGGAGGTGCTTGATCAATTAAAATCTAATCCCACCTTCACACCCCCTGTATGTCTGGCTCCAGTCTTTCCCATCTGGTTTTAATGGTTTGTAATTTTGAATGATTTTATCTCCTCTGTGCCATGACTGTTGATTTTAATGTCATTTCTTCTATATTGTTTTATGCTGTAAGTTGCACAGAGTCCTTGGGCTAGGCGGCAAATAAATTTTCTAAATAAATAAAATAAGACTCCTTTTAACATCTGGGTCAGAGCAAGGTGACTATCCTGATTTATGGGTTCAAAGAAGAGCAGTGTTTCATAGTGGCTTTTTACTGCAAAATAAGGTTTCTTTATAATCAAAGCCCTTTTTTTCAAGAGAAATGCAAGCACTTTAAATTGCAAATTTCTGTCCAAAATAAATCTTGTTTGGAGGAAGGCAATCTATTAAAGAAATGTACCTAATAACAATCATCTGAGTTAATAAGCCTCCTTGTTATTATAATGTATTTTTATCCTTTTTTGTATAACACTTTGAGACACTTTTGATGGATAGATTTAGAAAACACATAAATAAATAGAAATGATGAAATATGATTATATTTCTCTTTTATTATAAAGTTCCTCAAAGATGTTTGTTTTCAATAAGAGCAATTTCTCATACTTTTAAAGAAAAGTGGGTACAGAGAAAAATAAGAACGAGTGAGCTGTGGATGAAGAACTGTACAATACACTTGTAAACAATGTGCTTAGCATAGGATGTGAATAATATTTTTTCAGCATTTTTTTACCAAAAAGATAATCAGATTGGTCCTGAAAGTTGTTAATATGTACAAATTTGCTTACAACTACACCAATATAATCCAAAAATGTTACAATTTAACTAGTTTAACCTTAGCAAAATGTAGTGGTCCATTTAAAATATCTTTCTCATTAGTTTATGAACATTTGCTGCAGTAAAATAAATTCAGTGCCATAAAAAGATAGTGAGGTTCACTGACTTCAAATTCAAATTCATTCACCCAGACTTTTTAAAGCCTTCTAAGGAAACTGGTCAAGTTTAATATTCCATTTTTATATATAACATTACCAGGATTTTCTTGCTGTTGAATGAAATAAATGTATACTTTTTTTTCCAAACGCTTTTAGTGGCTTTAATAAATGAGATTTTTAAAAAGCTGTGGAATGACAATATAACTCATTTACATAGTTGCATCTTGTTGGATCCTTTAACAAAATATAGTTAGCAGTATCAGGTTTTTAAGTAGAAATTAAGTCTGATGTTTAATAAAAGCATTTTATTGGCCCATTCCTTGTATTGAACAAATCAATGTTTTTTTTAAAAAAAAGTTCATTAAGAAGTGTAAAAAGAGTGGAAAGAATAAGAATTAGAAATGTGAAAACATTTTAGGGTGAATTTAGAGGTAGTTCTATTACTGTAATTGGGAATTCAATACTATTCTAATGTTTACCCATTATATACATGTTTTGAATTCCAAATGACATTATTTACATACCTAATTCTAGTTTTTCCATTATTATATGATTCATTATTATTATATTATTCATTACTCGTAAGTTTTTCAGTTACCAGTAAATGAAGAAAAATTATTTGTCACATGCCAAACTATTTAGTAGAGATTGAATTTGGGTAATTGTGAAACAAAAACAGTGTTTTTTTTTAGTACAGCTATTTATTTCTCACTAAATATCCTAAAAGATGAACTAAATTTCATTGTAAGCAATTTTTTAAAAATAAAATAAGCATACTTTAAGGTAGTGTTTAATTTCTGTTTCTGATTATTCTGATGAATGATAACTATAAAAATTAATATATGTCGCAGAAATTTGTTTCTAAAGTATAATCTGCCAAGCCAATTAACCAGGTGATGGTGATATCAACATTATGTTCTTGTACAGGAAATAGTTCTTTAAATGCCAGTACATGGTAAACTCTTACCACAGATAATAAATTATGTTTGGGTATAAAGACAGGTTTCACTATAATCAACTGGATAGCATTAATTATTTCCTTTTTGACATGCTCATCTTAAATCATTCTGTACTTCATAGTAATAAAAAGGGCATTTTTATCTTATGTTACCTAAAACAAGCAGAAATAAAACAGAAAGTATTTGCATTTTTTTGCAATTTTCAAGCATGCTATACAGAGCCAAGCAAATTTATTTATTTTTTATTTTATTTTAATTCCATTTATATCCCGCCCTTCTCCGAAGACTCAGGGCGGCTTACAAGCTTAGCAGTAGCCTTCATTCTATGTATATGCCTGCTTATTAGGGCTTTCACACACACCCCAAGCGGCATTATTACAAAGTCAGCTTAATTGCCCCCAACAATCTGGGTCCTCATTTTACCTACCTCGGAAGGATGGAAGGCTGAGTCAACCTTGAGCCTGGTGGGATGCGAACCTGCACTAATTGCAAGCAGCTGGTGTTACTTAAGGAGGCATTAGCCCAAATGCTTCTTGAAGGAAAATGGCTCCATTTGTGGAGTTGACTATCAGAGATTTTGATAACTAACAAAGCTTTTCAAATGTATTTTTAAAATCTCATGGAATGATCTTCAAGTAGTCCTCAACTGGATAGCCACAGTTGGGATCTGTTCTTCCATCACTAAGGGATGTAGTCAGTGGTGGGATTCAGCCGGTTTGCACCGGTTCGGCAGAACCAATAACTAATTTTTTGTTGAGTTTGGTGAACCGGTTACCATAAATCTGTGATGCGCATTGTGCTAGTGATGCCACCATGGTGAGGCGTGTCATGCTGGTGATGACACCAATGCGACACACGTCACGTCTGTGATGATGTCAATGTGACGTGCATCATGCCAGTGATGATGTCAATGCAATGCGCATTGCGCCAGTGATAATGACAGTGCAACACGTGTCGCAGTGGTGATGATGAATATGCGAGGTGTGTCACATCAGTGATGACAATGAACAGAACTAGTTGTTTTATTACTTGAACCCCATCACTGGATGTAGTGATTCAGTGAGTCACACTCAGTTTTATAATCTTTTTTTGCCACAATCATTAAGTGAATCCTACTTTCCCCAATAATTTTGCTTGTTGCAGACTTCCTGGGAAGGTTACAAACAGTGATCACATGATCCCATGATGTTGCACCTATCATAAATAGGTGTAGGTTGCCAGGCTCTCAAATCATGGTTACATGACTATAGAGACACTGCAACAATCTTAAGTGTGAGGACAGGTAATTAGGCACTTTTTTCAGCACCATCCTAACTTCAAACAGTTTCTAATCATAAATGTAGAATACCTGTAATTATACTTCTTTCAGTTATAATGCTCATTTAACTGATATTTTATCAGTGTCAGCTTTATTCCATATCAAACTCTCAAGTCCAAATATCATTTTATTTGGATTGTTTTCCCTTGTCAACTTTTGAATGTCCTGTCCTTGATAAGAATATCTGCAGTAGCTGTAAAGTATTGCAATAGAAGATTGTATCCCGGTTTAGGATATTCAGGAACATAACTCAGTTTATTATGCTTTCTAAATTGCTTTTCATTTTTGTGGATTCATAATATCAGACTTTGATTTATCCAGTTTCCCCTCCATTTGCATCATACAATATAATCCTTTCAATCTGAAAACATGCCCAGTCACATCAATAATTTCCCAACCTCATCTATAATTCTTCTGTTTATATAAGACTTTCCTCACAAAATCCACCTACTTGGAGGATGCCAGGCTAGAAAAGTTGTTTATATTGTAATATATATATATAGGAATCTCCAAATAATTTATCATCTACTCATTTTTCCACTATGTATTAGTCAGTTACAATTATGGTCCAGTTTGAGGGTTAACAAAGAACTAAAATTAAGTTCCTTCATACTTCAGTTATTTTTGAAATATTCAGGGTTCTAATTAACTAAATATTAGTTAGATAGTATTTAATTTTATTTTTAAAGTTGCTATATTTGACTTGCTTTTTGCATGGATCTTGTCCTGGAAATCTTTGTGGTTTGACAACAATTGGTGACTCTGAATCACTCAATCCCACAATCGGTTGTATTAAATTGGGAACAAGATTTCATTTAATATGCCTAACCTAATCATATTTACATGCTAAACAGCTTATCTTACACCATCCCAACTTAGTTTGCTCCAGATGTAGCTGACTACAATTGACTGTAGCTTTGAGAATCTGCCTTGTTTAAGGTTATCCAATGACACCTGATTGAATAGGTGCAGGATCTCAAACATTCTTGTTTCAAATTCAGAACCTGCATCATTGGAGGCATCATATATTACATCCCTTCAGATCAATCTGCTGTGGCATCTAAAATAACTTCTAACATTTATCTTCTGCCAGTGAAATTCTTCCCGTGAGCCGTGGTAGAAAGGCACTTTCACTTTCTTTGTAATACCACATATATACACCACACTTGTCCCAAGGATCTACCAAACCTCTGACACATATATTGAAATAATTGCTGAAAGAAATTGTATCCTTCTTTGTACCATTGATGGAAGCAAAATTATTATTAGGTTCCGTTTTGAGTTTCCCTGACATATTCTCATTGATCCAGTCATTTTGAGTGCAGTCAGTTTTTAGACTCTTGAATTAAATGTCTTGAAAAGTAGTTAGATAAATTTCATTTTTTCTTTTCATTGTTTTTGGGTGGTTCTTTGTAAGAGTTTCATGTAAAAGAAAAGTATAAAAGCTCCTTTATATACTATATACTATATTTTAATACTATATTTTAATACTATATTTTAAATACTAATATTATCTTTAAAGTCTAGGTCAGGGGTCGGCAACCTCGGCTCTTTTATGACTCGTGGACTTCAACTCCCAGAATTCCTGAGCCAGCTATGCTGGCTCAGGAATTCTGGGAGTTGAAGTCCACGAGTCATAAAAGAGCCGAGGTTGCCGACCCCTGGTCTAGGTTATAACACCATGAATATGTTTTCCAAGCAATAAGACTTTATTGCTAACTTCCAAAGATATAGTAAACATTCCAAATATGACAATATATGTGCTATCTTGTATTACATTCATTTCACAGCTGCACTTGTTTGGTGTTGCCATAGAAATGACTAGTTTGGTAAAAGAGCAATATTTTTCAATGTGTTTAGCCTAGAATGCATAATTTAATTTTATCCTTTTAAGGGTAGATTTAGGTCTTTAAAAAAAAACTATTTTTCATTAAATATTTTATTAGAATGCATGAAATAGCATTGGCTCTAAAAGCCAATTCTGTAGCAGCATCAAAATATCAGTATGAAATACAAATAATATAATGTTCTCTGCTTAGCTGAAAATTGATTATCATTCTTGTACTTACCAAGTCAAAAAGAAGCGCACGTTTAGTGATGCTTATTTCTATTAAGTCAGTATAGAATTGTAGCCTCTGCACCCATCATTATCATTCTCACAAATTATTACAAGAATAAAATGAGTTAACTCCCACACCCATTTTAAAGATTAGATGTCATCACTTTAACAAAATTCTTTTATTTATTATCTTTTCTTTTTGCCATACTTTATGATTTTTTATATTCAACTTTGCTTTATACATTCCTTGGCCTCTTATGCAAGCCATTTTGAAATCCCGTAACTGTTCATTATTTAAATAGTTTGTTCTCACTATTGTTTTTTTTCTAATGAGTTTTATTCCCTTTGTGTATGTGTGCTGACTATAACTATACTAATCTGCTTACAAATATGGACCTTGTTACAGGCTAATCTCACCATGAAAAACATTTTATGTACATCTAATTTAATTTTCTGCAACTGAAACTAAATGTGAACGCACACACACACCCATATACACTCATCATCAATAGTACATTTTCCTCCCTTTTGTGAATTCATCTATTTTCGGAAGATAATTATTTACAAGTGCTATGAAGCTTAATCCTATTAGTTTTAACTCTTTTAAAAATTCCCTTAAGTGGCACATTTCTTAAGAAAACATCTCTAAAACAAAGGTTTATGGTTTAATTTGTCTTAAACGTGAAGATTGTGCAATACTTAGCCTTTGTCAAGACTTGAAACAATTCCATGATGCAATTTCACTCTGCAAATAAAGTGTGAAGTCTAATTAAAGCTATTTGACAACTTTGTTCACTGAATAAAATAAATGGAATACTGAGGCCTGTGCTATCCCCACCACACAGCTCTCTTTTACTTACATTTGTACAGATAAAACATTCAACCTCTTTTGTGTTTAGTACTATACATGAAGAATGTCTGGATGTAAATCGTAACAACAGCAGGAAAATTCACTAGTATCTGATCGGACCTGCTCCGTCTTTGACCTGGGCCACTTCACCTCTCCTTAGACATCTTAGTGTCCCTTGGCTTCCTGGGGTTCGCAATATTGATGCCAAAGTTAATGCAGGCATCCAATCCGCATAGTCCACTGCAGCCCAGAGCCATGAGCACAGCCTTAGCCTACAGAGTAGCTGGATTACAGGCTCATGCCATGGTGCCCGGCTTGTCTAACCCAGAGGTCCCCAACCTTTTGAGCACCAGGGACCGGTTCCCCGGAGAGAGGTTTTCCTATAGACTGGAGGGGGCGTGGTTTCATGTATTGCCTGCATCCTGCGGATGGGGCTTTGCTTGTTTGCGTGGACCGGTTTCTGGCATGCCGCGGCCTGATGCCGGTCCACAGACCGGGGGTTGGGGACCCCTGGTCTAACCAATGCTATTTTTTGCACAGTTTCTCATGTTCCATGAAGTATGTATGTTTATATATGTGTTTCTAAATATATGTGAGTCAAAACTCAAAACCTGAGGATTAAACAAATTTGGAAAATATGATACAGAATAACACAGTTGGAAGGAACCTTGTAGTTCTTCCAGTCCAGCCCGCCTGCTCAAGCATGAGACTATTTATCTCTTCATTTCTGGCGTCTATGTGGATAAGTTAATAATTTAGAAAGTGGGTTGCCATTGCATTCTTCCTGAGACATCGTCTCTTTACTTGGCCCTCCTCTGATAAAAAAAATTGCTCAGACACTATGTTCTAATTAATATTTTACTTTCATTCCACTATGAAGAGCAAGTTGAGATGGATATTAGCAGTAATATTCTCTTTTATCACTAGATGTTTATTTGTTAAACCAGTTCACAGCCAGATTTCAGACATTTCATTTTGGCACATAAATTGTTCATAAGATACAAGAAACTCAGAAGTTATGTACAGCCTCTACTAGATTCTCACAATCCTTAACTCAAGAAAAACTTTTACCCATGAAATGTTTTTCAACTGCATTCTTACAAAAATAACAGCAAATAACCCTGGAAATTAAAATGATTGATATCTCATTACTGTATCCACATCATTGTTATGCTTGTGATGAAATATACCTACCGACTCTTGTACAAATAAATATCATCAGCATAGCTTTCTATGCCCTCAAATTGGGTTTCCAAATGTAATGCAATATTTCCCAGGAAAGAAGCAATCATATTTCATTTCATCCTTTTCTTTCTTTCTTTCTTTGGTAAATTTATATACGTAGTTGCCCATCAAACATATGTGATTCTGGGTGGTGTACAGTTAAAAACACAAAAACAATACAACAAAATAACCAAAAATATAACAATAAAAGTTCAGACTTTCAGTTTAAGTATAATAATCTACATTATAGAAAAACTCTATAACTGATTAAATCACCCATTTCTCAATTGTACTTACTTTTTTTTAAAAAAAAAATCATCTTATTGTTACTGGGCTAAATCGTTTATTAAATGTAATATAATTGTTTAGGGCTTTTTTCTTTTTTCACTTTTTATTGTAACTAAAGAAAAGCATAACAAATTCAAAATATAAAAATGAATCACATTTGCATACCAGTAGCAGTGGATTCAAAAAATATTAGGAGCATCTTATAATAAGCATTGGCAGTATGTTCTTCTTTGCTGACTGATGTTAATATATGAGTTGTCATGGCTAGATGCCAGCTGTCTCATCATCTTGCTAGTGCAGGGAAGGATTTTTATTATTCCATGTGTACATTGTTTAGTGATTTATATCTATGTATTTTATTTTGAAGTAAAGGATACATCACAGAACAATACCAGACATTTGTAAATGTACCCCTAGGTTATCTAGAAAAAATGTATATCTTATAAATGCACAATTCATATCTTCCAATTATAATATTTATATTTATTATATTTTTATACCGCCCTTCTCCCGAAGGACTCAGGGCGGTGTACAGGGCAATAAATATAAAAACAGAATACAAAAGTTAAAAAACGATTAAATATAATGCCCAAATTTAAAACAATAATTAAAAACATATTAAAACCCCTGCCCTAACCCATCAAACCAGGTCAGATTGCTCAAATAAATACGTTTTTAGATCGCGCCGGAAGGAGTGAAGATCGGGGGCCATCCGGAGCTCAACTGGCAAGCGGTTCCACAGGTCTGGCGCGCCCACAGAGAACGCCCTCCCCCTGGGGGCCACCAATCGGCATTCTTTGATCGGGGGCACCCTGAGGAGGCCCTCTCTGTGGGAGCGCACTGGACGGAGGGAAGTTGACGCCGGCCGCAGGTGTTGCCGTAGGTAATCCGGACCCATGCCATGTAGGGCTTTGTAAGTCATTACCAACACCTTGAATCTCACCCGGAGGACAGCTGGCAGCCAATGCAGCTCGCGGAGCAAAGGTGTAACATGGGAGTATCGGGAAGCTCCCAGTACAACTCACGCGGCTGCATTCTGCACCAGTTGGAGCCTCCGAGTGGACTTCAAGGGCAGCCCCATGTAGAGAGCATTACAGTAGTCTAGACGAGAGGTCACGAGCGCATGAGTGACTGTACGCAAGGCATCCCTGGTCCAGATAGGGTCGCAACTGGCGCACCAGGCGAACCTGGGCAAATGAACACTAGATGTATATTTCTCTTGTTCACCTCATTCTTCTTCTGATCTGTTCTTGGAGAAATGTTCTGCCGTTTTTTGATAGATGGAAGGTTTGTGGCATTCTGTCCATCTAGTGTTATTTTCCAAATCATTAAATCATATTTCCACATTCAGGAAATTCCTGAAAAGCTTTTTATTGCTCCAGAAACTTTGTAAATCCCAAAATCTGTTTTGTTGAAAATTATGGCTTTGAAAGGCTTACTGTACACTTTTTAACTAGGTTGCTTGAAGTAAAGTATAGCAATAGTGGAGGTTCATTGTTGTTTATTGTTTAATGCAAATTCTCCAAAATTGATATTTCCAAATAGATATGATAATCAATATCTGCACTTCTACTGTAATTTTGTTGTGATATAATTTGGCTTTAACTATAAATTAATAAAATAAAATTATTTTTAAAAAGTAACAATGCATATACTTCAGAGATATTACTTGAATTAACAATTATTAATATTACACATGTTAATTATTATTTTTTATAATATCCGTGCCAAGGAAAACAAATATGCTATCACATATAAAATTTGTTTATTACAAGAAACATGCAAAAGAATTAATATGTTTTATATGGATTTTCAAAATATTGTAAATAACATGCAGAAAATGCAATAAGACTTTTAATTGTTTATTAATTCAATTAAAAACTTTTCACTGCAATATTATTGAAATATGTTATAGATTGAGTCCAATAAATGAATTTATGAATTCCTTTAGAGAACCTATATGGCTGCCTGCTTACTTTCAGAAATTCCAGGCTGCTTACAAACAATAAAAAATCAATGTAAAAACAGTAATCCCCCATCTCCTGTTCAATTGCATTGAATATAGGCCCTAATGTATTTGAAGAGTTCCTATGATCCTTTATCTTCAATTCCTCAGCACAGCAATCTAATACCATGTTTCCCTGAAAATAAAACCTAACCAGAAAATAAGCCCTAGCATTATTTTTACGTGTGGTCCTAATATAAGCCCTACCTCAAAAATAATCCCTAGTTAAGAGCCCACCCAATCCGTCCCCACTGTGGTTGTTCACAGCCACAATGGAGCAGGAGGGCGTACGGCACCACTAAGAGGTGAGACAAGGCAGGTGTGTTTGGGGGGGTGGAGCTGCCCCATACACCCCACACCCATGCACCTCAGGGCCCCTGAAGCCAGGTCACTCATGCCCCACCACCTGCCTTGCCTTACAGTGGTGGCACCAGCAGTAGCAGCCCTGTCCAGCAGGCGCCTGCACAGCCGGCCACCCACTATCCCACAGTTTGGCTGCTCACAGCCACAACAGGGCAGGACGCCACACAAACCTCCAGTGCCACTGCTACAAGATGAGGCAGACCAGGTGGTAGGTGTGCGTGGCCCGGCTGCAGGGATCCTAAGGTGCGTGAATGCGGGGCACATGGGGAATTCCACCCCTGCCACCTACCTCACCTCACCTCACCTCATGGCAAGGAAAACCCCTCAAGGGCTCCAGGCACTGAAATGGGCCCATCTCTCTCTCCAGCAGATGCCCAGGCCTGCCACAGGGCAAGGCTGGCATCTGCTGAAATGCAGCAACATTCTGGCTCCACCAGAGACCCAGCAAGAGCAGCACTAAGCACCAGCAGCTGCCGCTTGAGCATAGGAGCAAAGCTGCATGGGAGAGGACCCCCCACCTACAGGGACCACCTCGGGCAGCTCTGCTTGGCCCCCAGAGAGGAAATGGGCAGGAGGGGATTGCAGCCAGGTGTCATGCGGGGCCAGCCAGGGTGCCTTGCCACCCATGCCACAAGGTGAGGTGAGTTAGGTAGCGGGGCGTAGGTGGCCTGGCTATGGGGGTCCTGAAGTGCACGGGTGTGGGGCATGTGGGCAGCTCTGCCATCTGCCTTGCATCACCTCTTGGCGGAAGCACCAGTGCATTGCATGGCCTCCTGCCCTGTTACAGCCTTGAGCAACCATACGGTGGGACAGAGTGGGCAGGCCACCGTTTGGCGCATCCAGCAGGGGCCAGCCTAGTGGTAGCGTTCCACTCACCTACCCAGCCCCAGAGAGCGCCCGTCAAGGTGCTGGCGGGCTGTGGCTGCTGCTGGATGTCTTTGGCCCCTGAGTGCATGCCGCCTGCTATACGTGGAAAAATAAGACACCCCCCCAAAAAAAGCCCTAATGGGTCTTTTGGACCAAAAAAAAAATAAGACTCAGTCTTATTTTCAGGAAAACACAGTACCTATTGGTCTAAGTGTTTCAATTAAATCAATAACATTTATCCTGCATAATATGTACACGGCTGCGTTCTAAATAATCTGGCTAGTATAAAACAATGTATTCAGTGTATATTAACTAGGGGCTATTACCCAAAAAACTTTGCTCTATATTTAGAATTTCCTTATCTGTGCTACTATACGTATCAGACACTTGTAGAAATGGCTGATAGCAATTCCCATGACTCCAGCAACACTCTTGTTCTACAGTCTACTACAGATTACTTGGGCTACGCCACTGCATACCCAAGGACTATCAGACCCTAATCAGAAATATAGAACCTTCAACATTTCTCCATTATTTATAATTTAAGAGTTTTTGTGCTGACATTTACTTTTCAAAATATTTTGTCTTACGTACACATCCAATGGTAGCTCTTACAAAATCGAATGACAATCTTTTGCATACCTGTATATGAAACTATATTTTCACCAACTGCAATGGGATTATGTCTTGAATTAAACTTTAGCTGAGAGTTTGCTATCCTTATATATTATAGCAATAGGTAATGTAATTTAGTATCTAAGATATTATTATTATAGCCTACTAAAACTAAAACTTAGAGCCTACTAAAACTAAAATCTCTAGATGTAAGGTACATAGATATATATGCTAGGAAAGAAGGCTAGAATGAGAAATAATCTGAGATATTAATTTATGTAGAGTTCCTTTCATTTATATTTGGTATTTGTGATCTTTTTCTTTCCTTTTTTTTCCTTCCCTCTTCCACACACAAAAAGGAAATAATGTATGATCTATAGAAACATTATCATTTCCCCCCTTAGAATTGAAAACTCCAAATTCAGGCTGCAATTTGTTTTTTCTTATATAGTTTTTTTTAAAAAAATAACTTTATCAATATTCAGTGGCACCAACGATGATACTGCAGGTCAAAGAAAATTTCATAAATAATCCATATAATTCAAGTCAAAATTTAATAGGATCTGAAGAGGTCAGCATTCTACTTCAAAGATATTTTAGTGGAAAATTAGAATTAGGGGTATATATGAAAAATATTTTAATGAGTTCATTAGAAGTTTTGTTTTTCCTTTCTGACTTTCAGATTTTCTATTTATTTTGACAGGCTTATTTATTGCGCCACCATTGTCTAAAAGTGGCCGCAATATATTTTTTCTTAATACAAAATACTGTAACATCAGAGAGGATCGCTAAAGAAAATTCAATATTTTTATTTTTATTTTGGGGGGACTTTCTTCACCATTTAAACAATTAAATCCTATCATTAGGTTTGTAAGTGTCTGAGAAAAGTAACATATCTCAAATTTGCAATCTCAAATTAATTAATCTACTCAATACAAGTTACAACAAACTCATTAAAATATGCAATTAATGTAAAGCATCTAACTTTAAAGCTGTCAAATATAGATAGTTCTCCACTTACAACAGTTCATTTAGTGACCATTCAAAGTTACAACGGTAAAACTTACATTTGGCCTTTGCATGGCATGCATACTAAATCCCCCAAAATAGTGCAAGAAAAAAGGAGAAAAAAATCAATTTGATTTGGTTTACTATATTAAATAAAATATACACAATATGATTAGTCAGTAAATTAATCATTTATTTTTCTGTTACATTAACAGTTATCTTATTAACAGATTTAAGGTGCTGGTTCTTACCTTTAAAGCCCTACATGGCTTAGGCCCAGGATACTTGCAGGACCATCTGCTGCCGGGAACGAATTCCCATCGCCCAGTACGCTCACACAGAGAAGGCCTCCTCAGGGTACCGTCGGCTAGACAATGTCGGCTTGCGACCCCCAGGGGAAGAGCCTTCTCTGTGGGAGCACCAGCCCTGTGGAACCAGCTCCCCCCTGAGCTTCGGATGGCCCAAGATCTCCAGTCCTTTCGCCGCGGCCTCAAAACACTCCTTTTCCACCTGGCTGACCTAGACTGACAGGGATTTTAATTATATTTACAATTCTAACTTTATTCTTTAATTTATTTTAATTTATTTCAAATTTTATTTTTTTTTAATTTACTGTACAGAGACCTTTAAGTTTTGATGTTGTTAGCCGCCCTGCCCCTTCATGGATTACTGCCTTGTCGTGGCGAAGGGGCTTGCGTAATTCAATGAAGCTATGAGCTATGCCGTGCAGGGCCACCCAAGACGGACAGGTCATAGCCGAGAGTTCTGACAAAACGTGATCCACTGGAGAAGGAAATGGCAACCCACTCCAGTATCTTTGCCATGAAAACCCTATGGACAGTACCAAAAGGCAAAACGATATGACGCTGGAAGATGAGCCCCTCAGGTCGGAAGGCGTCCAATATGCTACTGGGGAAGAGCAGAGGGCTAGTACTAGTAGCGCCAGAAAGAATGAAGCGACTGGGCCAAAGCCGAAAGGACGCTCAGCTGTGGATGTGTCTGGTGGTGAAAGGAAAGTCCGATGCTGTAAAGATTTTTTCTCCATAGGAACCTGGAATGTAAGATCCATGAATCAAGGAAAGCTGGACGTGGTCAAACAAGAGATGACAAGACTGAACATCGACATCTTAGGTATCAGCGAACTAAAATGGACAGGAATGGGTGAATTTAATTCAGATGACCATCAGGTATACTACTGCGGACAAGAATCCCTCAGAAGAAATGGAGTAGCCTTCATAGTCAATAAAAGAGTAGGAAAAGCAATACTGGGATACAATCCTCAAAATGACAGAATGATCTCAGTTCGAATCCAAGGCAAACCATTCAATATCACAGTAGTCCAAGTCTATGCCCCAACCACCAGTGCTGAAGAGGATGAAATTGACCGGTTCTACGAAGCCCTACAGCACCTTATAGAACTAACACCAAAAAACGATGTCCTTATCATCATGGGGGATTGGAATGCTAAAGTAGGAAGCCAAAAGATAACTGGAATAACAGGCAAGTTTGGCCTTGGAGTACAAAATGAAGCAGGGCACAGGCTGATAGAATTTTGTCAAGAGAATACGATGGTCATAGCAAACACTCTTTTCCAACAACCCAAGAGACGGCTCTACACATGGACATCACCAGACGGTCAACACAGAAATCAGATTGACTATATGCTCTGCAGCCAAAGATGGAGAAGCTCTATACAGTCAGTAAAAACAAGACCAGGAGCTGACTGTGGCTCAGACCATGAGCTTCTCCTTGCAAAGTTTAGGCTTAAACTGAAGAAAGTAGGGAAAAGCACTAGGCCACTCAGGTATGAATTAAATCATATCCCTGTTGAATATACAGTAGAGGTGACAAATAGATTTAAGGAATTAGATCTGATAGACAGAGTGCCTGAAGAACTATGGACAGAGGTTCGCGACATTGTACAAGAGGTAGCAACCAAAACCATTCCAAAGAAAAAGAAATGCAAGAAAGCAAAATGGCTGTCTGAGGAAGCTTTGCAAATAGCTGAGGAAAGGAGGGAAGCGAAAGGCAAGGGAGAAAAACATAGATACGCCCAATTGAATGCAGAATTCCAGAGAATAGCTAGAAGAGATAAGAATGCCTTCTTAAATGAACAGTGCAAAGAAATAGAAGAAAACAATAGAATAGGGAGGACCAGAGATCTTTTCAAGAAAATTGGAGAGATGAAGGGAACGTTTAATGCAAAAATGGGCATGATAAAGGACCAAAATGGCAGGGACCTAACAGAGGCAGAAGAGATTAAGAAGAGGTGGCAAAATTACACAGAAGAACTATACAAGAATGAACTTAACGTCCCTGATAATCACAATGAGGTGGTCACTAACCTCGAGCCATACATCCTAGAATGTGAAGTGAAGTGGGCCTTAGAAAAACTGAGCAACAACAAAGCTAGTGGAGGTGACAGTATTCCAGCTGAGCTATTCAAAATCTTAAAAGACAGTGCAGTAAAAGTGCTACACTCAATTTGCCAGCAAATTTGGAAAACTCAACAGTGGCCACAGGATTGGAAAAGATCAGTTTACATTCCAATTCCAAAGAAAGGCAGTGCCAAAGAATGTTCAAACTATCGCACCATTGCACTCATTTCTCATGCTAGTAAAGTCATGCTTAAAATCCTACAAGCTAGACTTCAGCAGTATGTGGATCGAGAACTACCAGAAGTACAGGCAGGATTTCGAAGAGGCAGAGGAACTAGAGATCAAATTGCCAACATACGCTGGATCATGGAGAAAGCTAGGGAGTTCCAGAAAAACATCTACTTCTGCTTCATTGACTATGCTAAAGCCTTTGATTGTGTGGATCATAACAAACTGTGGCAAGTTCTTAAAGAGATGGGAGTACCAGACCATCTTATTTGTCTCTTGAGAAACCTATATGCGGGTCAAGAAGCAACAGTGAGAACTGGACACGGAATCACTGATTGGTTCAAAATTGGGAAAGGAGTCCGGCAAGGCTGTATACTGTCGCCCTGCCTATTTAACTTATATGCAGAGCACATCATGAGAAAGGTAGGGCTAGATGAATCAAAAGTTGGAATTAAGATTGCCGGAAGAAATATCAACAACCTAAGATATGCAGATGATACCACTCTAATGGCAGAAAGTGAAGAAGAACTAAAGAGCCTCTTGTTGTGGGTGAAGAAGGAGAGTGCAAAACTTGGGTTGAAACTTAACATTAAGAAAACCAAGATCATGGCATCTGGCCCTCTCAATTCCTGGCAAATAGATGGGGAAGAAATGGAAGTAGTGACAGATTTTATTTTCCTGGGCTCCAAGATCACTGCAGATGGGGACTGTAGTCAAGAAATTAAAAGACGCTTGCTCCTGGGGAGGAAAGCCATGGCAAATCTAGACAGCACACTAAAAAGCAGAGACATCACCCTGTCAACAAAAGTGCGTATAGTCAAGGCTATGGTCTTCCCAGTTGCAATGTATGGCAGTGAAAGTTGGACCATAAGAAAGGCTGAGCGCCAAAGAATTGAGGCCTTTGAACTCTGGTGCTGGAGAAGACTCCTGCGAGTCCCTTGGACTGCAAGGCGATCAAACCGGTCAGTCCTAGAGGAGATCAATCCTGACTGCTCTTTAGAAGGCCAGATCCTGAAGCTAAAACTCAAATACTTTGGCCACCTAATGAGAAGGAAGGACTCACTGGAGAAGAGCCTAATGCTGGGAAAGATTGAGGGCAAGAGAAGAAGGGGACGACAGAGAATGAGGTGGCTGGATGGAGTCACTGAAGCAGTAGGCGTGAGCTTAAATGGACTCCAGAAGATGGTAGAGGACAGGAAGGCCTGGAGGAATGTTGTCCATAGGGTCGCGATGGGTCGGACACGACTTCGCAGCTAACAACAACAAGCCGCCCTGAGTCCCTCGGGAGATAGGGCGGGATATAAATCCCATTAATAAATAAATAAATATCTTTTTGGTAGCAACTTTTAGAGGTCACTAGAATCACACTTTTATGCAGTCTTGAAACTATAGTATGTACCCTTGTCATACAAGAAAAAGACACTGGTTAGAAAGAGTATCATGTTTAAGCCAAAATAAATTTCCCAATTTTTTTTATAGTTCTTTGAATTATAATGTCTGTAGAGATTCTCAGTTATCCAGTTCCAGTTCCAAAGGTACTTTTTCCAAAAGGACTTTCTTTGTTTTTTCTTGAAGACATTTTGCTTCTTATCCAAGAAGTGTCTTCAGTTCTGATTTCAGAACTACGATTCTTCAGGCACCAAACTATGCTTATAAAGGAATTCATAGATGACATTAGGGAAGGTATGGAAGAGGATTCTGGAGAAGTGATTACCTAGTATAATGATTAAATCAAGAGTAAGAAAGAAACTCAAAATTACCTCAACTTAATTTTGTTGTGCAGAGATAAATTTGGACAAGGTTTCATGATTTTGTTATATACTCTGCACCAATATATTAGCATTCCTGGAATCTCTAGTTATACCTCATTCTAGCATAAAAATAAGGGACGTGGTGGCTCAGTGGGTTAGGATGCTGAGCTTGTCGATCAGAAGGTCAGCAGTTTGGCGGGTCGAATCCCGAGTCCCGCTAACAGAGTGAGCGCCTGTTACTTGTCCCAGCTTCTGCCAACCTAGCAGTTCGAAAGCACGTAAAAATGCAAGTAGAAAAATAGGGACCACTACGGTGGGAAGGTAACAGCGTTCCGTGCGCCTTTGGCGTCTAGTCATGCTGGCCACATGACCACGGAGGCGTCTTTGGACAAGCGCTGGCTCTTTGGCTTTGAAACGGAGATGAGCACTGGCCCCTACAGTTGGAAACGACTAGCATGCATGTGTGGGGGAACCTTTACCTTTACCTTTTAGCATAAAAATAAAAATGACTATTCATAGTTGAATTCAATAATCATGTCTTTTTTCTTCCCTTTTTTTAGGCATACCTGGCAGTGATTATATAAATGCTAACTATATAGATGGTTACAGAAAGCAGAACGCTTACATCGCAACCCAAGGAGCCCTTCCTGAGACCTTTGGAGATTTCTGGAGAATGATGTGGGAACAAAGGAGTGCAACTGTTGTCATGATGACCAAATTAGAGGAAAGATCCAGGGTAAAGCTTCTTCTTTATGGTAGATGTAATTTAGTAAGCTTTCTTTTATTTAAAAAAGCGTCTCTCACAGATATGACTGGTTGGGAAATTCTGGAAGTTGAAGTGCACAATATTAACAATTGCCAAGGTTGGACAGCCCTGATCTATAAATCTTCCGATTGTAGTTATGATTAATTCAGCACTTATCAAGTTGACAATACTATAAAATGTTCTAAATATTTTTTTTCATTCAACCTACAAACACTGTTCCCATTTGTTTTAATGCATCACTTTTGTCCTCAAGGCACAAATGGAAACTTTGAGACACAAGAGAACTGATTTTTATTGAGCTGTTGTGTAGGAGAGGAAAACAAAATGAAGCATCTTTGAAGTCGTAAGAGCTGTTTTGCCCATGATAAATCAGTTCCTATAGAAAATGCAATAACACAGATTTTTAAATGCAATCTACGTATATTTTACCCTAATAAATCTAAAGTTTTTTCCCCACAGTCCATTCCAATTTTCAACAAGGAAAACTATAAGTTTTATTGATATTGAAAGTGCTCCTAGCCTTATCACATTGCTGTTTTACCAGTCATAAAGAGACATGCAGGGAAACAGTATGAAAAGTGAATGGAGCTACCTAGTTATTTATATCATAAATAACCACCCAGAGTCACCTTACAGAAGAGGTGGGTGACATAAGAAAATTAATAAATAAATATATTTATTGGCCATCCAGAGTTGCCCTGTGGTAAGATGGGTGGCCCACAAATTTCATACATACATGCATACATACATAATATCATACTCATGGAATGTTTAATGCTTCTATCAAAAAATGTGTTAATAATGTGTTCTACATTTTTATTCTTTGTATCTTACTATATATTTTATGGGAATAATTTGGCAGTCTATATAGACACATAATTATGAAGTTGTTAAGTACTATATACATACATGTCCAAACTAAATTAATATTGTAACTCTCAAATATCTATTAGTAATGTAGATTCCATTGTAGGATGGATTTTTTTTTTAGCAATTTCTATTTGGTTTTGGTGCAACAGGCTTTTTTTGCTCCAGCTTAGGAATTTGGTTTTAGCTAGGCCAGGGGTCAGCAACCTAAAACAGTGAAAGAGCCACTCGGAACCGGTTCCCTCACAAAAGGAAAAACTGGGAGCCGCAAAAAATGTGTGCGCATGTGCAGAAAAGGGTTTGACTGAAGAGTGGAGCCAAGGCAAGATATGCACCTACCCTGCATATTTGAATTGATTGGTTGAACTTTTTTAGTCCCACTTTTTTTTTTTTTGATTGCACATGGCAGAGAACTGGGAGCCACAGGAGACGTCTGAAAGAGCCGCATGTGGCTCTGGAGCCGCGGGTTGCAGACCTGTGAGCTAGGCAAATATAATTTTGTTTCTTATTCTTATTTCCAGGAATAAATATAACTTTTATACAGGGAAAAAATCTCTGTATTCAATATAAGAACAAGCATAGCTTATCACATTAGCACAGAGTACTTTTCTCTGAAAGATGTACTCAAACCACTTCTTGATTCTGCATTTTCAATTTTTTATTTTTGTTTTCATCATAATCTGAAGTGCAAAGAGTATGAAAGGCTGTTGTCAACAGGCTACACACAATACTAGCTGACAAAGTGCAGGCATAGCTATTATTCTGGGCGAAGTTGATGGGAGCCTTGGTAACAGTCTAGGTTTCCCTGAAAATTACAAAAGTGTCCTTGAAAAACTCCGAGCTTTTCAGGAATTTCAAACAAATCTAAATAAATGCTACTACTGTTTCCTTTTGTAACTGCATTGCTTCCTTTACCAAGGAAAACAGATTGTTTTATCAGGTGATCTTAGCCCAAACATATTATCTTAGTAAGTTGTTGTTCCTTCACTTGTACAGTATATAGAAGTTCCTCTATTTGATAAGCCGGGTAAACACTCTTTAAACATTTTGGTGCTCTGAGTTTTACTGTTTGCAACTGATTTATTTTTCACAATGTTCAGTAAACATCTTGTTTGTTGGGAATCGTATTTTAACTGAATTACTGACATATACCAATCTAGTTGGCTCCAGCTACATAGGAGAATTAGATAATGAACTTTTTTAACGTGTAAGTTTTTGGATATTACAAAGAGTGAAAATGAACTGTGTGAGCTAAATTAACATTATGCTTATGCAAGTCAACTTCTGCTCACTCAACAGTCCTGCAGAACCTCAGATAGTATCATAACCTTTCACAACAGATTTGGGGAATGTCTTAGGAGCCTCTAGTCAGTAACGTGATAAGCCTGGACAGCCATTATCTTCCGTAATGGAAGGATTCCATTGGATCGAAGCCTAAATTACTATTAAAATAGGAATGACATTTCAGAAGGTCTGCTTGCTATTCATCCGTTTGGTATTCTATCCAGCTTGGGAAATAGACGCAAAAGAGAAGAGCTTTTTCCTCCATTGGCAGATTTGATAATTACTTGATCTTGAAAGCAAAAGCCGTCTGCTATGGGACTTCATCTTTCTGTGTTCCATTACATTTTTTTTTGTTTATTTGCTTTCCTGTTGCTCGGTCCTGCAGCTTTGCTTCAGCTTTCCTAACCTGTGCTGCATAGATAAGGGGATCTTTTTTTTTCCTTATGGGGGAGGGGAAGGGTTGAGGCATCAGCAGAAATGAACTTAGTTGGCTCATTAGCATGTGTTGGAAGTCTGACTACCTCCAGCTTTGAGAACTTAAATATTCAACAGCTGAGAACATTCAGTGAGGTTGTTACAGTGAATTAGTTATTCATTTATTTGCCTATGGGGAAACTACAGGGCAAGGTGAGCTCTTTTATTTATAAACCCTTCTCACTTTATTGTTTTCAATTTAAATGTCATCTCCCAAATCTTACCTGACCTAATCCAGGCCTTTGAGAGAAAAATCAGTTCATTACTTTGATAACATATGCATAATTTATAGCAAAAAAAAAGATTATGCACACAACCATGCATAGAGGAATATTGATAACATATTTGTTAGTGGCATGACTTTTTTGTATAAAATGAAAGTAAAATATTAAAGGAAGAATTTAGAGCTGCCGACTGTCACAAGGCATGAATACATCAACTGATTTGAAGCATTAATATTTGTGACTCTTGGTAAGGTGCTTTTCTACAAAGTCTCCATGTGTAGTGTTACAATAGTTGGTTAATTTACTCACTCTCACCTTAAGATTGTTTCCATGTTAAAGCTAAGATGTTATTCTGTGGTAATAATGTGGCTGCCTACTTTCACTTATCTGTGAAAGAGATATGGTAAATAAGCAAGTCTCTTCTACCAGGATGAATGGCTCTAGTTCTTTCTCTTTTTTCCCCTCCTTCATGGTAATTAATACAATTGTCCTTATACCAACAAAGCTGAGCTTCAAACTAGTTGTGATTATCTACCTGGAGACAATATGTCTATAAAAGATTTCTGAGCATAAATCTCAGACTAGATAAGCTGCACTTTTTTAGTGCATGCCAAGAGCCGGGGTGGTGGGGTGGGGGGGGAGAGGTAATTATTTCCTCTGTTGAAGTGTGTCCAACTCTGGGGGGGGGGGGTGCTCATCTCTGTTTCCTAGCTGAGGGAGCCAGAATTCTCCGAAGATGCTTCCATGATCATATGGTCAGCATCACTATTCGCTGATGTACATGGAATGCTGTTACCTTCCCCACCAGAATGTGTACTTAATTTGCCATTTATTGAAGTTGGAAACCAAACTCATGTCTCTTCTCTTTCCTGAAAGATCCTAACTTGGTTTACTCCATATGTATGGAAAGTCACTATAGACATTAAATTAGATACAAATTAGATCCTTGGTGATTTGGAACCATTATATACCTGTATAGTTTTCAGTAACAGAAATTGGTCTTGAGCACTAACAACTGGGGTCTGTATGTTGTCCATATATTACATAGTAGAGTATAAAAATAGAGATTGATATTGGATCCAGGGATGGCTACATACCTTTTGTGTTCATAAGCAAGAATGTGTCATTCCTATTCCCATTCCAGGCCTTTCATGTCTCTTTCATTAACACTGCTTTGCCAAAGTAATATTCTTATGAGAGTGATATGAAAAAGAAAAAAGAAATTGTCATTCTACTCCTTCCAGACATCTTGCTACCAAGAGTCCACGTAGTGCTAATGATCTCTGTTCCTAAGAGTGATGCCTGACAGCCAAAGAGCTTGGCTGTCTTGTTCTCTTTTTAGCTTTATCAATACTGGCAACAAGATCCTACTCCCTCCATCTCATAAAGAATAGATTAATATTTGATTTTGTCCTAGTGCAATGGAAAGATTCTGTTTTTCTGTTTGAACTTTTCATTGGACAATGCTCTTTCCCAATCGTGCCTTCACTTCATCTATCAATATTTCTATATACCGGTATTTGTATTTGGCCTCAGAGGACACAGAGAAAAAGACAAAATCCAATTTTTGCCATGAAGTTGGTTTCATAATTTTTTGAATCCTTACTATTTGGATTTGATTTGAGTTTAGTATGGCAAGTTATTGTGTTTATCCTTTTGTAGATCTAGTCTATTTTCAGATCCCAACCCACATATATTCAAATCTAGTAGCTGTATGTGCTGTACTATGTTGATTCAAGGTAAAATTGTATCATAATAAAATCCCAAAATATGTAATCAGATTTTTATCCATCAAAGCATTTTCAAAATGCCATACCATAACATGTACACAAAATCTTAACTATCCAAAGAGAGTTGAATTTGTTCCTCCCGGTTATCTTCTGATTGATAGAAATAAGGTACCAATTGAAAAAAAATATATGAGGAGTTTTATGCTGGGTAAAGCATTTCACAGTAGAAAAAAACAATTTATATGATTTTTTTTACTTGTTTTTCTTGGCCACAAGAATTCTTTGAAAACTAGACTTCTATTAGATGGATGATTTCTAGCAATTTATGCTATATTGTAACAGACTGATCTTTACATCACATTCATGTTCCTAAAGGTGCAGCTCTTGTATTAACAAGTCCATGTATAAAAGCCAATTTTTCTCTAATCCAGAGGTAGGTTAATCATTTTATACTGTGTACAAGTGGCAACAGAATCTTTACTGTGTGCCAATTGACAGT
Source organism: Vipera berus (assembly GCF_964194415.1). NCBI lineage: Eukaryota > Metazoa > Chordata > Lepidosauria > Squamata > Viperidae > Vipera > Vipera berus. Next base: position 75,092,677 of record NC_138203.1, on the reverse strand, counting down.
CAGGATGGTGCAATTATTTTTAATCTTACATCCATGGTGTGCTGCTGTTTTACTGAATAACACTGTAAGTTAATTCTCTACTGTTATTCCTTTACTGATAGTGTAATTTAGTAGATAATAACCAAGCACAGAAAAGCTTATCAAACTGAATCTTCAAAAGAAAATGTCATGCTAAATGCCAAATACATCAGCAGATATTAAAACTGCATGGAGGTGATTAGTATTCATCCTTGTAAGATCAACAGGTGGCTGAAGCAGATCACAGTTTGAAAATACACTTAAACAGTTTTTAAAGGGAGAGAAGAGTAGCTGAGACCCTGTAGTGCTGGGAGGTCTCTCCAAGGTGGTGGAGAAAAGAAGGCAAATAAAAATCTTACTTCTGTAGTTCTCCAGGAGATTTTTTTTTCTTTTAGAATCAAGACTGGATCTTTGTACCAGAAAATTGCCTGTCTATCCTTGAATGTCAAGGATTATGTTCATCATTTTTTGTGCAAGGTGTGTGTGTGTGGGGGGGGAGGTTTTACATATGGAAATTTCTTTCTGAGCACAACTGCTGCAAAGTTGGACCATCTTTATTCAAATTTATAGCTTGCTGGAGTGTGAAGGTTCATGAATATTCTCTAGTAATATTTGAATTGCTCAGTTCTGCAGTGGTGTCAGCTTTCATTTATATGGGAAAGTAAGTCATTTAGCCCCCACTGATTTTGTTTCAGCAGGTGGTCATATTTTTATCAAATGCAGGAAATCCAGAGGAGACTCTTTACAAGATAGTGTTGTTTAGACATTTGGCATATTTGGCAGTTACTAGAATATTTTATTACAATTTGTATAAAATTAAAAAGGACATGCTTTATTATTATTTCATGACTTGAAATTTAGCTAATTTGATCTCAGCTATATGGTTTCTTTGTTAATATTGGCTGATAAAGTTAATAACTGAATTTCTAAGGATATCATTAAAATAATAGACAATAACATTGTTTTTTGGAATGATAGAATGAATTATGTACTTCTCATCAAGTATATGTAGTTGAATACTTTGTTCTCTCATTATCTCTTCCAACAACAACCTTTTGCTATACATTTTTAAGCATTATCCAATGAATTAACTTTATTATCTTGTGTGTGTGTGTGTGTGTGTGTGTGTGTGTGTGTGTATGTATGCCAATTACTGTGGGGTTTTTTTCATTTTGTTAACCTAAAAATATTAAGGAATACCAGATCTGTAGTACAAAAATCCAGAAGACCACCATACGACAGTAAAATATTTAAATGTTTTTCATATTCTCTGGTGAAATCTAGAAGATGTCCAAATTTTTGCATTTCTCATCAAATGCTCTTAATACCAAGCAATAATAATATCATTGGTGGAATCTACCATAGTGGATGTCCAGATTTTTGCATTTCTCATCTGATGGTCTTAATACCAAGCAATAATATCAGTTCAAGACTTTTTCAGTGCTTATGAACCTAATTATTTGAAACTTAGAAAATTAATTTGTTTGAAGAAGTATAAAGTTCAGCACTCCATTAAGGTGATACAAGGAATAGCAGCTGTTCTTATATAGTGTACTGTAACAATTGTAGTTATCATAAGCAAATAATTGCAAAAGAAAGGCAGAAAGTATTAGCTATAGTATAGCTACGGTCTTTTAAACCATCCACAGTTACAGACAAGTCAGGACCGAACCTAATAGAAAATATTCAGATTACTGTCACCTTAGTTCTAACTTCATATTCTTTTGCAAATATCTCAGACATCACTGCTTCATCTTGTTTCCTGTCTGCTTCTGCCTCAGGCATTCTCTCAACAGCTTTTTTGGGGGGCCGTTTTACTCATGTACTCCTGGATGCTCTGGGATTCATCCATGACAGTGGCTTTGACACTCGTTGGACTCCATATACTCGTTTTCTGGCTGGTGTTTAGCCTGCAGTTGTTGAATTTGGGGCAGACTCCTCCATGTTTTGTGAGGAGCTTCCATCAGCAACCTCTGTGTCTTCCTTTGACCAGCTCACTATACCAGCAGGGTATCTGATGACTGACAGGGCATATGTGTTGATGGTATGGATCATGTTCTTCCCATTGAGCTGATTCTTTAGGACAGGGGTGTCAAACTGTCAGCCCACGGTCCGGATGCATCATGCCAAAACTGCACCCACCCCATTGCCGGCAATGGAAAAAAAGTCACGATACGTCACGACACGTCGCGTGACATTGCAAGATTGACACCCCTGCTTTAGGATATGTCTTATCCTTTAGTGATACTTGGATGTTGCTATCTTTCTTGCTTCCTCACTGTGGTTCCCATGTGACTGTGGAATACCAAGGTATTTGTAGCTGGTCTGTATGTCCACTATGTGTCCCCCTGGTAGTTCCACTCTATCAGTCTTATCTACCTTACCTCTCTTGACTATCATTCCAATAACCTCATTATAGATCCATGTCAGGTGAATCAGGGAATCAATGTTTACAGTTGATATCAACCATGTAGTGAAGATGGTTGGTGTTAATTCCACTCTTGAACTTGTATCCATCCAGTCTTGTGATTATCTTGCTGAGGAAAATCAAGCCTATCCAGAACAGCAGTGGGAACAGTTATGTGCTTTCTCTTTTTCCCACATGTTCCTCCAATACTGTTCAGTTTCTGTTGTTGGTAGTTGTGCTCTTACGGTGTTGTTGCATGGCAGTTGAAAGTACATCTTGGATGGTTGTTTGGAGAACAGGGCATATATCTTCTTGGCCTCTGCTTCTCTAGCATACCTCTTAGCCTGGTAGCCAGTGCTGTTTAGCAGTCTCTAGGGCTTCAGATGCAGTCAAGTCCTATTTTTTTTCAGTAGCTAAGTCTTATTCTTAATCTTTACATCCTTCTGTAGTTCCACCAACTGACTAATCTCTCTCCAAGTTGCCTTGGTTTTAGCTTCTAACCTCAATTTCATGAGGGGTATACTCTATTCTCTTTGATCACATAGCCAACCATATCCAAGAATACAGTGGCTATAGTGTATATCAGTTCATTGGTCTGAGTTATGGTGGCAATCGGGATTGTCACAAGGGTTCTGTTAGCGTTTCCTAGCATAGTATCTGAAGTACATCTCCACTGAGCCTTGGTAATTAGTCTCAAAGGTTGACTGTAGTTAGTTTATCCAAGATCTTAAGCCTCACATTAGCTTCTGTGTCCTGTAATGGAGGGGGTTACAATGATGTAACCCTCAGGTTCCACATTCAGATGTTGACTGCATAATCATTGTTCTTCTGGTATTCTTGAGACCGGTATGTAATGAATAGTTGTTCAATATCTATTTGTGAAATTGTGTGTTGAAGTGTTGGTCAACTAGCTGTTTCTCAGTGTGGATCCAGGTCTTTTCTGCATTCATCGTTCTTTCATACATTTCATATATTTCCTCTCATTAGGTTTGCTGTTGTAGAGGTAAAGGTAAAGGTTCCCCCGCACATGCATGCTAGTCGTTTCCAACTCTAGGGGCCGGTGCTCATCTCGGTTTCAAAGCCGAAGAGCCAGCTCTTGTCCGAGGACGTCTCCGTGGTCATGCGGCTGGCATGACTGGACGCCAAAGGCGCACGGAACGCTGTTACCTTCCCACCGTAGTGGTCCCTATTTTTCTACTTGCATTTTTACGTGCTTTCGAACTGCTAGGTTGGCAGAAGCTGGGACGAGTAACAGGTGCTCACTCTGCTACGCAGCACTCGGGATTCAACCCGCCAAACTGCCGACCTCCTGATCGACAAGCTCAGCGTCCTAACCCACTGAGCCACCGCGTCCCTTTTGCTGTTGTAGAAGTATCCCATAATTTCAGGGTGTCTTGTCTCATTCATGTATGGTTAGTCTCAATAGGAAAAAGTCTTCTTGGTTGATGCCAAATGAATATTGGCACTACAGGGATGATCTCAATGGTGTTCTATATGGAGCTATTTTGTCTGCTTCTTAAGAGGGAAGGGGGGAGGGGGAAGCCCTTTTCCCTGCCATAGCAGAATAATGCCAGCTGTCTCCCGACATGAAAGATAAAAAGATGACTTCAAATGAAGTGGCCTTCCTGGACAAACAGGTAGCAAGAGCTGGGGAAAAAAAATAACTAGAACTATCAGCAGCCGAGCACAGTGAATCAGGTACAAATGGAAGCGGACAGTCTAAATTTCAATAAGGCCGTCAGATCTATTTCATGTTGAAAATAAAAATGAGGTCAATTAGAAATCAATTCTGCTTCAGCGAAAGCAATATACCATACTTCTTGTCATAATAACTAAACATGCCTTATTTTTTTTCCAGTGGACACCTACCAGCTAAGGAAGAGAAAAGTAAATTGGGGAAACATTGTCTTTTATCAGAGGAAGTAGTTTCATGAATCTTCTTTTTCTTAATCCCATTCTTAGATAGTTGTGCTGAGACCTATCATCTGGACTACGGAATTCCAAGAGTACTCATAAAGCTTCATTAAAGGTCTTGCTTCACTGTAAGAAATCCCCTATTAAACTTATAGTATTCTGACTTGAGTTCCCACTGACTCGCACAACATGCTGAGTGCTGTAAAAGCTATTTCAGTAATGTTCCCCAAATGAACCATACCTTCCTTCTCTCCTTCTGGATGATCTGGATCATTTGCACGACAGCTAGGGGGTCTTTTGGTTCTCTCCTGTCTCAACTTAGTGTATTCTTCTCTTTAGCTGGTTTCCATTTGTTTTCCACGCCTTTATAGTAATGTAACATTACTCGCTTTATTTTTCATTTTCCCCTCATACCTAATTTGCTTGTTGCAGGTTAAATGTGATCAGTATTGGCCAAGCAGAGGAACAGAAACATACGGATTGATTCAAGTCACATTGCTGGACACCATAGAATTGGCAACATATTGTGTTAGAACATTTGCCCTTTATAAGGTATGTTTGTGTTATGCAAGCACTGAGTATCTTTTGATGAAACAAGGTTGCTATTTAGGTTTTGGCAGTATCACAAGCAAGTCTTCAAATTTCTGCACAAAGAGGATTAAAGGTCTTTACACTGATGTTTAAAATGTGGACTTACAGAAAGAATGTGTAGGAGATAGATAATTCAGTTATTTTCAATAGCAAAATTCCTTGAAATAAACAGATGTTCTGGAGGTCTTTTGTCCAAATTTTCCACTGAAGAAAATGTCATAAAATTCTTGCTTTTTTAAAGCCATATTTACAACTGTGGAGCACTTCCACCATTAAATCTAAACACTATTGTAAAAAATTTTTACACATTCTTTTTTGTTCTCCTCTTGACAGTCACAGTACATGGCTTCTTTTTCTCCTATCATCCTTCCCCCCCCAAAAAAATAGACTAGCTTTTTGACCTTTTTCTTATATAAAATCATTTTTCATATCATAACTATAGACAAAAATACTGAATACTAATGCCATGCTTGTGCTAATTCTAATCAAATATTTAATTACTGCAATAAAAAAGCATAAAAATAAAAATTTTAGACTAACAGTAAATTTGTTTCACTTGATTTCATGATGATTGCATTCTGATGCATTATTTTGGCACTAAAAATAATTTACACTAAGGTTCTTATATGTTAGAATGGATCAAGCGAGAAGAGAGAAGTTAGACAATTCCAGTTCACTGCATGGCCAGATCATGGCGTTCCAGAACATCCAACACCATTCCTAGCTTTCTTACGTCGAGTTAAAACTTGTAATCCTCCTGATGCTGGACCAATGGTCGTTCACTGCAGGTAAGTGCAGATTTTGCATCAGCAACATTGCCAAAAATTATGAAGCTCTCATAAGCCAACATTTCACAGTTTAATATTCTAAATATTTTGGTACATTGCATTTCATTTATTTTTTCTCCTGTTATCTGGCAAATTTACTCATTACATATACAAGCCAGAATTGCAAAACAAAAACAGACATGCAGAATTGCAGAACAAAAACAGGTGGGATGTAATCCATGCATGTTCACTCTAGGAATCACTTAGAAACTTAGAGTAATTTCTAAAATGTTATTTTACGGATCGTAATCTTCTCCTAGCTGTCATGTAATGAGTGTTTTCTCTTATATATATGTTTGTAGATCTACATCAGGTTATAGAGGTATAGAGTCCACTCATGCAAAACTTTCACTAGGCATATTCTGGTTTTCTTATAGTCCTTTTTATAAAATACCCCTCCCTGCCACATCTCCATTCCTGAAGCAGCTTTTCAGATTTCTGACAAAAGTGATAAGATTACAGGAATGGCATCAGCATATGCAAGTATGCCTAATATCCTGAAGCAGATCCTGCTTGCTGCAGCATCTTTAAAAGGTTTATATGAGATATGATATGATATGATATGATATGATATGATGATATGATATGATATATGATATGATATGATATACAATATATGATGTGATATATGATTTCAAAAATATTTTTCCAAGAAAAAGGTGTTTATTCCAAGCTTTGATTTTTCAAAAACTATTTCAAGGCAACATATTTTAATTAATAACTTCCATAGCAGATAATGCGAATTCTTTAGATACAGTATAGTTTAATTACAGCAAAACATCTGGTAAAATATTCCTGACATTATTGTTCAGTCTGAGCTAGATGGCATAAGGTAGAAACATAGCTGGATCAAAAATGAATTAATTACTAAGAGTTAATATTGAGAAAATAGGATATATGTATATTTACCTTCAAAGAGAAGTCTGAAGAAAAAATAGGATGGCCGCCTTCAAATAATAAGAGGACTTACAATAGCTGATAGTTGAAACCAGTTCTTTAGCATCCTGAAATGCTGTACTTAGAGTAAGAAGGATGATCCCATTTATAATTAAAGAAATACTACTGATTCCCCTAATGAAAGGATCAGGAGAATCATTTATCTAGAAAGATGGTAGGGTCCCATTATTTGATAATTAATTTGACTAATAAATAATAAACAAATGAATAAGAGCATTAAATATACCACCAAACAAGCCACGCAACCAACACAAAGGAGCTCAACTATCTTTCTAACCCACATGCCTGGATTGAAGGGCTTTCCAAAAGGCCAACAGGAGCTTAATGGCAATTTTAACCAATATAAAAAGATACCCTGAAAATGGGCATTTAAGCTTGAGGGTTAAAGTAAAAAATCTACCAAAAATCTACTTCCCAGAGGGGAAACAGGTCTGAAAAGTGTAGTTCTCACCATTTTTTATTACCATATTTATCAGTACATGCTGCCTCCCATCTCAGCCACTGCAGCTCAAAAACATTATTCACTCCTGGTGTAACTGTTACACCACCACCTCTTCTGACCCCACAATATTTTTACTTACATTTCATTCATGGGGTTGCATACAAAGGCATATTTGTAGTGTTAAGGAGCATAGCAGGAATCCTGAGTATTAATATCACAAAAAGAATTATTTCAAACTTATGGATATGATTTTAAGAATGCAAAAAAAGTTTCTGACATATTTAAGAAAGTAAGAATGAAGAGTTACATCTGATATAGTAGCCAGTACTGAATGAATTGATTTCGTCATTGGCTACCCAGGCAAACTAAAACTCTAAAGGATATGTGAATGGCCTGCTATAATCTGTCCACTTAAAATGTTGATTGTGTAGTAAAATTGTGGCTCCAATTCAAAGAGTTAGTCATTCTTCAGTTCCATTTAAATCAATGGGATTGGATGATTGTGATTATCTTCTCCCATTGAGTACAAAGGGCTTTAAAGATATAACAAATTTTCTAATGATTGTGACCCATCACAAATTACAATGCCAAACCAAGAGTACAGAAGCAAAAGCAGCTGCAATCTGGCAATTGTCATATGGCCATTTCTTACAGGAAACCAAAATTTTAAAACAATGACATTAATTGCAGAACCCAGTATAATTGCATTTAAATTATTATGTTCCTCTTTGCTTACATCTGATCCAGGCATCTTCTCTTGGCTGCTCAAATGTGCTGATGAAGAGACTGGAGCAAGTCCCAGTGAGGAACATTTAGATATTTTTAGAGCAGAAAAATAAAGGAAATAAGGTGGCTATATTGGATATCTAACAAGCAGAATTTCAAGCGGCTGAAGATTAATAAAAAGGAAGCATTTTTCAAGTAGAGTAGTATTCACTTGTAGAATTACATTGAGGAGCTATAATGATGGTTGTGAGCACTGATTGTTCTAATGAGCAATCACATAATAAAAATGGAGACATACTCTTCTCAATGCCAATCCATGAGCAACATATGTGAGAAGGTGCTATTAGGATGCATGGCCTCCTTATGGTTTTCCAAACTCTGAAAACTATGTGGCCAAAATAGATGTTTTTATCTTTACAGAGAATTTTAATATTGCCAAAAAATACTTGAACATTCAGGTATTTTGCGTATCAACCAAACAGCTTTAATTACAAATTATTTTATAAATTTTGGCATTTCCAGTTAGTATAAGAACCATTTCCTCAGATTCTCAAATCTAAAAAAAATGAAAATATATCTTTTAAAAACAATGATAACAATGCAGTGGCCCAGGGTGACAAGCCACAATACTACTTTAAAATGGCATTTACACAATCTCAACTTTGCAAGGTTTTATTTAAAACAGAAAAATAAAATCCTGAAAGCAGTACAACTAAAAGTAGTAAATCTAGAGAAATGTTGGTGTTCTCATAGGAACTAATTTAGAAAGCATGACATGAGATTGCTCAAGGTTAAGATTGCTGGAATTTGCCATTTTGATTTTATTTTTTAAAATCACTGTTGATATCTTCCCAATATCCAGTTTGTTCTCTAATACTTGTGCTGATTGTAAACAGAATACACTATTTTTCCTAATACATCTGTTTCTATTTCTTCAGGTTTTAATTCTAAAATCTTGCTCATTCTTAACGTTTAGCTGTTCTGTAATGTGCTTCTCATTAGCTTTCCTTGATATCACATCCATCCATTCGCATGTTTCTGTTATAAATGTTTTTTTTCACATCTTACTTTCTGTTCTTGTCATTTTTTTATCATGATGCTCTTTTCTATTAAGGATTTCTTTGGCTTCTGCTCATTCAATTTAATATTTACTTTTCAATCTTTCTCACCTTTAAATTATTCATTTTTTTCCTTCTTATTTTTCAATCATTTTACATGCACTTCTCCTCATGCATTTCACCTTGTTCTGTTTTGTATCAGCTGTTTCTGTTGGGTTTTTTAAACAACTGTAGAATACCTTGATGCAGGCTACAGAGGCACAGAACAACAAATTTAGGTTCAGACTATCAAGAAACTTGTTCAGTGGGAATGAAATGTTTTATGTACAATTTTTTCCATGTTTGAAGATATGGGTTGTTCCTGTTAAAAATAGGAAAATTGATACCAAGAGAGCAATCAATGGCAACAGTGGGATCACATGGTTAGGACGCTGGGCTGACAATTGGCAGGCTCATTTTCAACACCTGATTGTTGCTGCTTCAGGTCCTGCCAACTTAGCAGTTCAAATGTGGGCAACCTTGAATATATAGATGGGTACCACTTCAGTGGGAATCTTAATGAGGACGTGAAAGGAGCCTCTAGGTAATGGTGATGTCATCACTAATCCTTTCAACCCGAAAGCACTTCAGTACTCCCAACTCAACCGTGGTAGTAGCAGGAGTAAATCCAGCATTTGGAGAAATATGATGATGATGATGTAAACAAAAAAGATGTGACAGCAGGAACTCTTTACCTTTGAGGATTCAACCTGATCATTGACTATGCAATATGAATGAATTATGGAAGAGAAGAGGAAGAATTAGATAAATGGGATACAAAGATATTGAAATTAAATAGATTTGAGCCCTACAGTGGAGTGTGCATTCTGTTGCAGATCCTATTTATTTTTCTTCATTCTGAAAGGTTGGACTGCACGATTTTCTTTCATCTTCATTTTGAAATATTAAAATCATTTTACAGAAGCTGGCGATGATCCGATACAAACATCTGTATATTTTTTTTGACATGCTGCATTTTCTACGGTCTTCATATAATGTCCTAACCCGTACAACGTAACCTGCAATTCAAACTGTGCTTACCAAGAAATAAACCATGCCATTTATTTCTAAAAAATGTTTAGAATCGCTGTGAATACTCTGTCTTTTTTTTTTTTTTTACAACTTGGGAATGGGCTGAATCAGAAACAGACCTTATCAGAATACTTCGTTACTGAAGGATGAAATGTAAAAAATATGGCTTTTAATCTTTCTATAATGGAAATATTTTACAACCTGAATGGCTTCCTGGCATTTTCTGATCACTGTTCCCAAAATTCTCAGCCTGCACACACTGGTCCCAGAGAGCATTACTATGTTCTGTAAATCCTACCGCATGCAGAAAGCAGTGATATTGAGTAAGACTGCACTACAATTTCTGTTTCATCAGATATGCAAATGGTTGAGGCTATATCTTTCAATAACACTTGCAAGCTATTCAGTAGAAATTGAATTTGCCTAATTACCATTCAGAAGATCCCTCAGGTTTTCTTGATGGTGAGATCTGTGCAGCCTAAAGTTATTCAGAAAAAAAATAATAATTGGTTTCTTGCTTGTTTGTTTGTTCAGTAAGAGACTAAATCAAACAAGTTGCTGAATTTTAAAGCAAAGACAGGTATAGTCCAGAATGTTATGGCTTAATGTCACATGTTTTTTGAGATGGGTGTGGAATCATTTTCAGTAGAGCAGTTTCTCCTTGTGCATCCTACACTGGCAGTAACAGTACTACTAGGATGGGGGCTGGGTTGTTGCTACTAATATCATGCTTTCTGGGCCACAGGTTAAATGGCCAATGCTTTCATTGGATTGCATCGATTCCGACACAGTGACATGCCGCTTGGTCATTCTAGTAATCCAGTATACCTTTGAAAACTATGAGTTAAGATAGCTTTCCCATTTCTGTCCCTCCAAGCTGCAAGCCCCTTTTCTGAGTTCATTGGGTGTCTGAGTGACCAATTAAAAGAAGGATCTTTTTCCTGCCTCTCTCTTTTTCCATAAAGTACCTTCACTTCTGCATCCATAGAAGAATTCCCTTCCTGAATTTTTTTTTGCAAGTCTTTGATTTCCTCTCATCTTTCCCTTTGCTGGTCTATATGCCTCCAGCAATTATGGTGTATTGCTCAGTGTGTGGCTGATTGGTTGTTTGACCAACAGTATAGCAGTTGGGTTAAGACACTGAGCTCATCGATCAGATGGTCGGCAGTTTGGCGGGTCGAATCCCGAGTGCTGCGTAATAGAGTGAGCGCCTGTTACTTGTCCCAGCTTCTGCCAACCTAGCAGTTCGAAAGCACGTAAAAATGCAAGTAGAAAAATAGGGACCACTATGGTGGGAAGGTAACAGCGTTCCGTGCACCTTTGGCATCTAGTCATGCCGGCCACATGACCATGGAGATGTCCTCGGACAAGCGCTGGCTCTTCGGCTTTGAAACGGAGATGAGCACCGGCCCCTAGAGTCGGAAACGACTAGCATGCATGTGCGGGGGAACCTTTACCTTTACCTTTATAGCAGTTGAAGAAAAGGGCTTTATGTTCCCAGACAAAGGAAGTCATGATCATCTTTCCCAACCCACTTTGAAGCTGCCTTGCATTTCAGAGAGACTGTCTAGGGCAGCATTTCTTAACCTCAATTACTTTAAAATGTGGACTTCCACTGCCATCCAACGTGCTCTAGCCACTCTACCCCAGTTTCCTTCTTTCTTTCAAGAAGGAAGGTCTGAATTGGGAATATAATCATGCCTGGCTGAACACGGTTACAATCTGTGTGGACTTGGGTTCCGTATCTAATCAAGAACCCTCATTGGGAAGGATTCACAAACCCTTGGGAAACAGTAGTCCATTCAGCCAACCATGGGTAGATGTCATTGCTTCAAACTGCACTGACACAGAGCATCCAGTAACGTGTTCACGTGCTTCTCCATCTTCCTGCTCTGAATACTTTTTTCTAACATCTGAAGACTTTGATGTTTGCACGAGATATATACTTTCTGATTTCTGAAAAATGGAATGGAAAAAGTAGAGAACTCTGGCTTGAGGAGGAGTTTCCTTCTAAACATAATTTTCTCCTGATTATTTTTCTGTGAACCAATGGTAAATTTAGTGAGCTTAGATAACACTATATTAAATGCCAACCCTGACTATTCTTAACCTTCTTTAACTTAACAATATCAATATCCTTATTGGCAGACATTTATCATGTCCTGTGAGACCTGTAATTTCCATTGACCTGCGCTGTGGTTTGGTTCATTATTTGATCAGCATTCTCAATGAATCATTTTATTCACATGTATTTAGTTAATTTTATTCCTCCCTGTGTTTATATATACATTATAAGGCAAAGGAAGCCTGACTGCTCACAGCTGAATCGAGTAAAAGAGCAATTATTTTCTATCAGAGCCAACAGCTGTCTATAATGGATTCTGAATTAGAATTATGAGCAAAGAAAAGAATCTAGCCATCTGCAGGAAATGTGAAAATATTTTTATAATCCTAGTAGCTGAGAACTGGGCAAGGGTATCCATGAGATTTCCCAGCTGTAGCTCAGTGAATTCTCAAATAGCCACAGACACAGAGAATATCAAAATATATAGTATGTTCTGTCTCAAGCCATGCACCCACAAATGCAGACAATTTATGGCATGTGGACATCCTTTGCTCCTTCCAGGGCCTCTCTGGTTCAGGATAGCCCTTCCAGTGAATAAGATGTAAGAAACTCCTCCCACATCTAAAATCTAGAATAATTCCACCTCATTTCCCATCCACCCAAACCAGTTGGGTAAGAAAACGCATAATACAAGGAATGGAGCAGCATCTCTTGAACAAGCAGTGACCAGTGAAATTGGATGTATCTTCACTGAAGTAGCAATTGCAGACAGCAGCCCACTGGGGTTTCCAACAAACTTTGTGGAAAACAACACCAAACCTCCCACAGCAATCTTCACAATCTCTTTCCTATGCACATTTCCATGTTTATAGGCAACCTTGATCAAATCTAACTGTTCCTTTAAGAGGAACTGGGCATCCTTGGCTATGGCTGATGGGGGGGCTGTCATACTGGAGATGAGATAAAGACTGTATCTATCTTCCTCCCTTCCTTGCCTTCTTTGTTAATTCTTAAGTCAATTTTAGTGTTAATATTTATTGTTATAATAAATTCTGTCTCCTTTTGAGAAAGTCAGGGACTCAATAAGCAGTAAAAGGAACTTTGGAAGACAGGATGCAGGTGTGATAACCACAGACTTCTTGAAATGAAGAATGCCAATGGAGGAATGTGAGTAAATTCTGTGAGGCACAATAGTTCAGTCTGAGAAGACACATCACATTGCAAATAGCATTTGAGTAAGGTGCCCATCTTCTCCAGCTATCCGTTTGCTTTTAGATCATGAAAGGTGCAAAGTCGCGTGGTCGCACAGAGAGACGGACACTTGAGCTGGGTAGTATTTCTTTTATTCGGATCAGGAATGAATCTGAGACAAAGGGGTTTACCTGGTGTTTCTTATACCTGCCCAGGTGAATGATGGCCAATAGAATTGAACCTGGGCTTCCCGCCAGTGCATGTGGCCAATAGGTTTAAACCCTGGCTTCCCGCCAGAGCTGACCCTGCCGGGGGCTGTCAAACTTGCTCCGTCCGGCTTTTCCCGCCTCAGCGGTTATCGCCTGGAGCTGTCCAGCCCCCTGCTGCGCTGGCATTTCCTGTGTATGCTAGCAGCATACACTACAAAAGGATTATAAATGAATACACAAATGTACAGTAATTAGGAAAGGGCTTCCCAAAACTTAAGATGTGCCTTCAAAGGCATTCTAGGACATTTCTGACATGGCACGCTGCTACATATTTGTCTAAAATACTGGAAAATATTTCCTTCATGAGCCTGCAGAATACTATAGGGTAATCACCCAAGCCAGAAGTCATAAGTGTGTATTTCAAATTTGCCAAATTGGATGTCAAAAGCAGTTAAATATTCATGACTCTTTCATTCAAATCAAAGTGTAAGCTCCATCCAAGTTCAATTGTAAAAATGCATGCCTTTTGAAGGCAAATGTGCAGATGTGAAATAAAAGGCCACAGATATTGTAATAGTTCCTAAAGGTTATATAATTCAAAAGTTTATAATCATGAACAATTCTCAAACAACAGCTTTTTCCCCCAAATAATATAGGTGCAGATGGTGGAAATGCAGAAGGAAGTATAAATCCTTTCTTCAAATTGCCTTTAAAGTAGCTGATTCTTGAATAAACCGATGATATTGCCATTTATCTGTGATCTAGACACTGGGTATTAAATTGATGATACAGTCACTGTCCAATAAGCAGGGTTTCTTCTTCCCCCAAAACATCAGCAAAATCTGTGTACTTTCCTGGCAAGGAATGAGGTTCAGGCAACAATGAAAAAAGGAAAAGAGTGGTGCTATTGAGAGGGGAAAGAAATTGACCCTTGTTTCCCCAGAAAGCTATAACCAGTTTATACCCAATACTATGGGACATTAAAAAAATTGTGATTTGAGTGGCAAGAATTCTGTATGATCATTTATTTTCAACTGCAGAAGAGTCACACGTGGCAAAATAGGGCTGACTTGAAGTGATTGCCTGTCAGTTGTCTCAGCTAGCAGAGTTTAATAACTGTGTGGGCAATTTGAACTGATGCAATGTATTTTTGTCTATGAAATTAACTGTTGCACCAGAGTCTATGTTTCAGAGTTCTGTTTCTATGTCTAAGAGATGCACAGGTAGGAGGGATAATAAAATAAGATGGCATCACTGGCCGGGCCCACATTCTGGGAAGGGAATCTGAAGTTTTCTCAAAGACAAGCCATGGCTAAGTGTTCTAGAAGTTACTTTGTCTACAGCAAAAGCCCAAACATTCTTCGTTCTTTTTCCACTGCAAACAAGAATCTCTTTATTTGCATGGAGTCTAAGGAAGTCATAGGGGCATGGGTAGGGGCAAAGAAAATGTGCAAAACCTCTTCTTCCAATTATTTCCTCTGCCTCAAGCTCCCCTAATCACCTATCCATTTACACACAATGCTAAAACAGTTCTTCCAAATTCTGTGGTGTGACTTATCTTACTTATTCATCCTTCAGTTCAATGTAAGTCCTTCCCAAAATTGGTTATTCTGCCATATAACTGGATTTTAAAAATATATTGCTGAAGCTTAATATATTGTTATAGTTTACCTTGACTTCCATGGAGTTAGGAGAGTAGAAGATGATTTGAGGAGGTTGTTGGGGTTTAGCTGAATTTCAGTTGGGGCAGTTTCTCCGTTGAGTTATTTTGGATCAAAGTCCAAGGTGACAGGAAGAACAGCAGCAGAGTGGCTAGTGAAGATCAGAGCTGCAGATCAGTCTAGCTGGACAGCTGGATCATGGAGTGGTGGTTGGCCCCAGAGTTCAGCTGGTTCTTCACCTTGAAGAACTGCCACAAATTGTGTTGGGAGCTGGCAGCGTGGCAGTTAATTTCAGTATCATCACCGGCTGGAGATGTTTGACCTTGGGCAGGAGTAGCATCAGCTTTATGAAGAAGCAGTGGCAGTGCCAAAGAAATCATTTGCCCTCCATTTTCTCTTTCTTCCTGCTGGTGGTTACAGTGATGGAATGGTGATTGTTCTGGCTAGATTGATGCCACTATGGTGGCAAGACAACCTTTGCTATGGCGGAAGGCTTGAACTTCCAGGAGTGAAACAAAAACAGGTTGCATATTCTTTGAGGAAAAGAAAGCCTTTTCTGCAACTGCTTTTCAACTACTCGGCATAGCAGCCATCTTTGTCATCCCCTCTGTTCTGTTCTCTAAATTCAGGCCTTTAGTTTATACACTGTGGACTCTAGAGGGCTGGACAAAAGGATAGGAGATTTAAGTTTAGATGATTTTGGAAAGAAAAAGCGAGGTAGAACAGGAAACGCTTATCCCTCTTTAATGAGGGATCAAAGGTGCAGGTTGGGAACATCTAGCTTGGTTGAGAACTGAGGATTATTTTTTCTCTCTTCCTCCAATGGGAGGTAGATAGGATTCATTAGTTTGAGGGCTGAATAATTGACAGAAGCACCTAGATATTGGAGTTGCTGTCTGTTTTCTGCTTTCCATCAGTTATAGCAGGGAAGTTTTGATGGAGCCTTTATCACCTGGAGGGGAGAGCTCAAGATCAGAGGGCCTGGATATTGGGAGAGAATTTAGGAATATCAGCATGCTCATGGTCATAGGCAGATAAGGTAAGAAGCAAGAATGGACTGCTTTCAGAGTTATATAGTTATATTAGCATTTTGTTGCATTTCTTTACTCAGCTGCAAGTTTTAGTCTTCAGAGTTTCAATGGCGTCAATTTCTAGCTGCTGCTACAGATCAACCTATAATTAATTCCACCTCATCAATGATCTAATTTTGATGAGAAAGCTAACTAGGATGCATTACTTAAACCTGGGTCCAAAGGTGCGGGTGGGGGCAGGATGTACGTCTCAGAAATGTATCCTTGCTGGGTTTTAAATGTGGCAGCAGCCATGACAGGGATAGGACATGTTTGTTATCATCCAGAAATGATCACTCTACTCTAGCTCTGTATGTCTTTTCCCTTACTGTGGGAAGAAAGTATCAATTCAGTTGGTTCACTCCAACCACTGATGGGTCTAGTTGGATTTCAGAGGATACTTGGGGCTATTCCTGAAGCTTTGTTTAAAGCTTAGCTATTGCCTAGAATGCATGAGGGGTTACAGTCATGAGTCAGACTGTGCCTGAGTGGACTTACCTATGTTGAGTTTCACCTGGTTAGCCTTGAGGAAATGGGCAAGGTCCTTGTAGCAGTGAGCTCTGCCACCTTCTTTTAGACTCAGGTCTCTCCTTGATGGTCAAGGTTGTCTGGGAGGTAGCACATAGTTGGGTCCAAGTGGTGGTGAGTGCTTCCCCGGTTTGACCTGCTTTCAAGGGAGCAATAGCCTGTCCCCTCCTCAAGGAGACACCCTTGGACCCAGCCAGCTGGGTAACTTTGAGCCAGTCACTCTCTCTCACCTACAACACAGAGTTGTTGTTGTGGGAAAATGGGAGGCAGGAGTATTAGGAATGTTCAACACCTCAAGTTGACATATATTTTAGAAAGAGTTATTGAGAAGATAGTCATTGCACATTCAGGGGATTATTTGAATTCCTTTCACTTGGGTTTCAGGGCAGGTTGTAAGAGACAGTAGTGGTTGCATTTGTGGATAATCTTTGAGGGACTTGAGATGGGAGTGGTACATTTGTTCTTGCCCTTATAGATATCCCAGCAGCTTTCAATATCATTGACCATGGTATCTTACTGAACCACTCCCAGCTCAGGTAAACCTTGTCCCATGAACCTAATTGTTTCGTGGGAATATTGTGCAGGTTTGCTGTTTGCCTATCCACCTGTTGTTGATGCTGTCATAATCCCTTGTCAACTTGTTCTGAAAACAACTAAGTATCTTGAGGACCTATTATCATACTCCAGGTCTAGAAGACAAGATACCTCTCTAAAGAGAGAGTAGTCAAGAAGTGACTACTACATTCCAGGAGGGTTCTTGATTATTGTAGAGTACAATAACGTAATTTCAAAAACCTGGCAGAGTTTATACCTAACAAAAACAAGCCAGGGTTCTTTCTTATTTCTTAGGAGTGAGTACTCATTTAAATTCTCCTTTTAACAAGTTATTCATTCATTCCACATTCCTAAGGCCAAATCCTTTGCAAGAGTACGTAAAAGTAGATACCAACTTTGTCTTGTCCACTGACCAGTGGTGGGATTCAGCAGGTTTGCACTACTTCGGCAGAACCAGTAGCTAATTTTTTGTTGCCCAGGCCCAGAATGGACTTCCAGAAACAGCATCGACATAAGATAACCGGTTGTCCACATATTTGAATCCCACCACTGCCACTGACCCCAGTTTTCTTATTTATTCATATGCATGCATGTCGTTCCTAGAATATTTTTTGCATATACAAAAAATATACAGAGTGCATTCACATATACATGTAGTAAGATTTTGCCATTTCATGGTTGTTGGCACCACAAGCATCTCAAGAAATCAGAAAGTAGGTCAATGTGAATTTTAAAAAAAGGCTGAACAGTAACATTAGGGATTATTAGTAATGTATCTTGTGCACATATTGATGAAATACAAAGGATTTAATATACAACAACTAATTTTCAACTTGCTGTCACTAAGGGACATAGTCATAAAGCATAATACAAGGTCATATCACTTAGTGATGGCAGTTCTACTGTCCCAGTTGCCATTAAGTGAAGGATCTAAACTTCTGACTTCATGCTGGCTTCTCTATTGATTTTGCTTTTGGAAAGCTGGCAAGGAAAGTTGGAAAATATGATCACATGATTGTGGTTCAGTACCACATCATAACTCTAAGCTGAGTAGCTGGATCACAATCGCGTGACCACAGGGACATTGCAATGGCTAGAATTCCGAGTAACATGTATGTATGTATGTTCCTTCATTTAGCACCATCGGAACTTGGGACAATCTGACTGAATTGCGATGAGACCTGAGCACTACCTGTATATGTCAGTTGATCATAAAGATTCCTCATCCCCACTGATAACCTTTTAAATTTTAAAAAAATAATTCACATAAAATCAACTATAATCTCCTGTAGTGCATGCTTAAGAATAAAAAGTCATCTTAATAAATGCAAAAGTTTAGTTTAAAGGTTTATTTCTCAGCTTGATCACATGCATGTATGCAAGTAAAATAACATTGTAAAATACTAATTATTTAGTATTATTCAGGTATTTTGATTCTTAGTTTCTAATTTCACTATGTTCTAATTAGCTATGCAAAGTCTTTTGCTTCTCAACCTGAATAATGCCTTTCCTTTTTGCTCTCTTCTTAAATCTGTAAATAGCTACTAATGATAATCAGTTGCTTAGAGAAGATTGTGCCTCCGTGCTGCTCAATTCCTTTGTAGATTAGAACTGAAGTTTAGAATGCATGAAAATTACCATCTTTTCCATAAAAATACACCTTGCTTAGGTGATTTTATAACCATTTTAATATATATATATATATATATATATATATATATATATATATATATATATATATATATATATATATATATATATATATATATATATATATATATATATATATATATATACACACACAGAGAGAGAGAGAGAGATGGGTATTGTCAGTATATTTACCCCTTAGTAATGGATAAGCTCATCCAGCAATAAATTATTCATTATGTTATAATATAATATTAAATAATCTATATTACTCTCATTGATTATGTTGATTAGGACAATTGAGAAACTCTCAAAAGGTAACATTTGTCAGGCATCCTTAAAATCAGGTCAAATAAACAAAAGTGTTATTCCATAAATCAATTGGATCTTACTCCTCAAAGACTTGGAACTACAGAAGTGAAAAGCAATAATAAGTGTAATCTCATCAACTGTATGTGAATATTATGAGTTGGGGAGAGCTCTGCTGAAAATTTTGTAAGTATACATGGCAGTGAAGGAACCTGCTGTTTAGACTGTTCACATTTGGTAGTAGGTACAATTATTTCCTCTGAAGTATTTAGTATACAGAGTGCAAGCATTAGCATTCCTTTGTGGAGATATTCTGAAAAGCAGTAATTAAAGCACATGGCCAACCCCAACAGTCATCTAGAATCACAAGACGGTTGCCAAATAAATTTAATATATTTTTCTAATATAATATATCTCCTGCTACTTTATCCAATTTAATTTACAGTATGGAAATATTCTGTGTCATGTAATATCTATTTTGTATTGATATAACGACAGCAGTGCAACCTATTCTTCATATTATTTAATGTAGCATTAAATAAACAAGAAACAACTCATCATTTCATCTTTCATTGCAGTTCAGTCTAATTTGGTCTTTTCTTCCCCACTATTAAGAGTACAATTCCTTTAGCTTTTTGTCATAGGATATTCAGTTTCACACTCCACTGCTTTCATCTGAACCCTTTCCTTTTTCATCAATATAATGAAAGGAATAATGCTTTTATTTCACTTATTGGAAGAATAATTATATTAAAAATATATAGTGCTCTGGTTTTATAATAGCAAAATCCGTACAAATACTTGAAATAAACACACACCAGTAGAAGCAAAATACACCAAGCTTATCCCTTTGTTTCCTCAGACTTTTTTTGTCATTCACCTGTTGTCATTGCAAGTATTACAGATTTATTTACAAACATTCATTATCTTTCTGTTTGCATTAATGTGTGCAACATAGAACAGAACTAAATTGTTGCTCCATAGCAGGTGCAAGGCAACATAAATCCATTGATTTCATTCAGGTAAATGAAAATCCATCGCAAAAACCTTTAACAGAATATTTTGCTCCTAATACACTGCAAATGGCTCCCAGCAGTCCGCTAGTGTCACAAATGTCTTAATTGTTTATGCTTATCTACCAGAAATACAGATGGAACCAATCTACAGTGGTTAGTGGATGGCATGACATTGATTCCTCTCTATCAATTAAGTTCCAATCTTCATTCTCCCACTGTTTATAGTATGGTAGCTAACCAGGTACAGATCTAATCCATTGTAAGGATGGGGAGATACCTGGGTATTCCCCCAGTGCAATCATTTCATTGATGGAAGATGTACAGGTAATGCATACTGTCTCTTGAATATGAGAAGCGGTTTAACAATTGGGTGCTCTTCCCAAAGAACTGTTTAAGAAGCAAAGAAGACTCAACGGGCAGAAGCTTGTTAGAGAGAGACCCAATCTGGAAATAAGGAAGAATTTCCTGACAATGAGAACAATTAATCAATGGAATAGTTGTGTATGCTCCATTGCTGGAGGCTTTCAAGGAAAGATTTGTTCAGGATCATATAAGGGTTCCTGCCTTGGGCAGGGGTTGGACTAGAAGACCTCTAAGGTTCCCTTCTAGCCCTATGAAAGCCAGGTTGCGTTCATAGTGATCTTGTTGTTATCTTAAACTGAAAAAGCATGATAATTAATTCCGCTAACTAACCCTAAAAAGAACAGCTAGGTATAGCTAATTTAGGATCTCCATTGGAATATACCCTCCATTTGCTTGGCTCTATATTTGGTTTGCTTTGTTTTGTTTTTCTCATTTTAAAATCACAATAATCTCTGTTGCGCTGAACTGTTTTGGCAGTATCGTTTAATTAGTCCTATAAACATTTTCATAAATCCAATACCTTTTTACCAGTTTCTTTCTCTTTCATTTTTTTGCCACAGTTGCTTTATGTACTTACACCTCATAAATGCCAGAGTCAGTGTATTCAAAACTGCAATATTCAATCAAATTATCCCTTGATATATGTCAAAAATGTTCTAAATGGTTTTGGCCCATATTTTAATATCTTTGCTCTTCCAGATAAATGGCCTGTGAAATCTAGTAATTACAATGACTTCCCTTGCCAGATCACTGAAATATCAGAGAAGGGTCGGCATTATAACGACAACAAATTAATCAGAAAACTCCATCTCCATGCACATTTGCACAATGGCTTCAATATGGAATGCCCCCCAAGTGTCTCTTAATGTTCTTTTTCTGCACACTGTTGTTCTATTTCATCATGGGATATTAAACATATTTCAGCTCATAGGCCAGCCTTGGATGTGTTTGCAGATATTGAAAACAAATGTTGGAACTGGATGAGTGATAATATTGAAGCAATAACTATGTCCTAGTAGGCATACTTGGTTGATGGTTTGCATAGGGGTTTTTTTGGTACAAACTTTGAAATTTCTACTCCTAATATAAATTGAAGGATTTCCTCCCCCCTCGCTGTTGAAGTTTGGAAACAATTTTGGGTCAGTAAAATAAATTAAGGGAAGGCATTACATAATCTAAAATTAATGACCAAAATACCATATTGAAGAGTTCCCTTTGTTCGAATAAAAAGGAATTGAAATCGGCAGCATCATGCATTTCCATAATCCTGAGCTATTTCCAAAAGTAATAAAATGTGCATTATAAGGGACAGAATGAATTTTTTTGTGATTCATAGGACTTTTAATTAGACAGTGAAGAATTATGAGAAATACAAAATGTTTCCAACTAAAGTTAACAAATTACATAGTTTTAAAAGCTGCTACTTCTATTTCTTTTAAAATCCTTATACATAACTCTAGTTATAAATGAGCAAGAAAAAATGGGCCCATACAGAGAGAATTATTCCTCTAATTGTTACTTGCTTTCTGATTGCATTAGTACTAATAATCCAGATTGTAAGAAAATGTGGTTGTTTTCCATGGAAAATATAAAAAGGTAAAGGTAAAGGTTCCCCCGCACATGCGTGCTAGTTGTTTCTGACTCTAGGGGCCGGTGCGCATCTCCGTTTCAAAACCAAAGAGCCAGCGCTTCTCCGAGGATGTCTCCGTGGTCATGTGGCCGGCATGACTAGATACCAAAGGCGCACAGAATGCTGTTACCTTCCCACCGTAGTGGTCTCTATTTTTCTACTTGCATTTTTATGTGCTTTCGAAAATATAGCAGTTGTTAAATACTCTTAAAAGTGTAATCAGTATCTTTTTAAAAAGATTTCATGTATGTTAATTAAATATTGGCCATGGATTATTTTCTTCATTTTCTTCCAAAGTTTTCAAATATAAATGCCACAAACTTAGTTGCTTTGGATTTTTTTCTATTACTTTTGAAGATTTTTGTTTAAATCTTTCTCTTTAATACTTGGCAACCAGGACAAGTAAAGAGTGAGATAACAAAGAGATGGTCTTATCAGCTGTTCTGCTTCTGTTAGCTTTTTGGCTGCCTTCTATAGAAATGGGAAGAAGGAGAAAAATTTGACTGTTTTGTCATTATTATCATGCAAGAATCTCTGTTCCTAAAGATGAACATCCCTTTTCTATATTACAGGGAACAAATCCTTCAGTTTGTTCCTTTAAATCATGTATACCCTGTCAGTGCTGGTGGATGGAAAATAAATAACTTAAGAAGCTAGATGAATGAAAGCTAACTGAAAAGGGGTTTCTGTGCCTAGCT
Organism: Vipera berus; assembly: GCF_964194415.1. Classification (NCBI taxonomy): domain Eukaryota; kingdom Metazoa; phylum Chordata; class Lepidosauria; order Squamata; family Viperidae; genus Vipera; species Vipera berus. The sequence goes on along the minus strand of NC_138203.1, from coordinate 75,069,724 downwards.
ATTCTATTTGAACCCGCACAAAAAGAGAAATATGGCTAATTAATCCCCACATTTAATTGAGTTAATAACCAGTAATTATTGTTTGATGCCACTTCTGATGATGAAATCTAAGCATTTAGAGCTTTTTTTATGGTTTGGAATGATTTCTCTAATAAGTAATTAATTGAAACTGATTGTGTTAGATTTCTAGGTTCTAGAAATGAGTCACAGATATTTATATTTATATTTATTTTTTATACTTTTTGTCCCACCTTTACTACTTTTAAGTAACACAATGTGGCAAACATACATAATACTCCTCCTTCCTATTTTCTCCACATCTATAACCTCTCAGCTTGGACTGAGAGAGAGAGTGACTGGCCAGATGGGTGAAGTCATCCATCTAGCTTCCATGCATAAGGTGGTACTAGAACTCCCAGTCTCCTGGTTTCTTGGTCAGAACTTTAACTGTTATACCCAATCTGCTCTATATAAAATAATCTATATTATATATTTTTTTAAAAAAGATGCTTCAATGGTGCCTTTTAAGCAGGCTGTTTTTAATGAGAAAAAATGATAATAGAATAGAATAATATTCCTGATCATAAGAATATTTTCATCCTCAGGGAAAGTAACTTCCAATAGTGAATGAATGAAGTATCTCAAAAATGATGTGGTCTTTTTCCCCAGCCTACCCATTATGCCTAAGAAATAAAATCCCAGGCAAGAAAGTTGTTGTTTATATACAGCAGCTCTCCAGGGAATAAAATAAAGCTATTTATCCTATAAATATTCCAGCTTCAGTACAATGATTGTTTTTCTTCACAATCTGTTGGTGAGAGCTTCATAAAGCTGCATCTATGAAAAAATATTTGTACTAGAGGCCAGGTATATAATATTGCTCTTGAGATTTAGTTCCGAGTGTGGTTGATAATAATGATTGTGGCATAGAAAAATATTGATAGTATGCATCTCTTCTTTCAATTTCTCTAATATTTATTTAGAAAGCAAATTATAATAAAATCTGTAATGGAGATTCTCAGTCATCCAAGTCATGGTTGTCCCAAAGGTGCTCTCTCAAAAGGCAACTGGACCTTCTCCATTCCTCCACCCAAGAAGCTTCCCCAGTTCAGGCTTCTTCAATTCGAACTGAAGAAGCTTCTGGGATGAGAAGCAAAATGTCCTAAAGTAAAAAAGAAGTGTCCCTTTGGGACACTTAATGGAACAGAACAGAATAACAGAGTTGGAAGGTGATCTTGGAGGTCTTTTAGTCCATCCCCCTGGTCAGGCAGGAAACCCTATACTGTTTCAGACAAATGGTTGTCCAAACTCTTCTTAAAAACTTCAAGTGTTGGAGCATTCCATCTTCTGTTCCACTGATTAATTGTTCTAACTGTCAGGAAATTTCTCCTTAATTCTAGGTTTCCATCCATTGCTTCTTGTCCTGCCTTCAGGTCTTTTGGAGAATAGCTTGATTCCCTCTTCTTTGTGGCAACCCCTGAAATATTGGAACATTGCTGTTATGTCACCCTAGTCCTTCTTTTCATTAAACTAAAGGTAAAGGTAAAGGTTCCCCCGCACATGCGTGCTAGTCGTTTCCAACTCTAGGGGCCGGTGCTCATCTCCGTTTCAAAGCCAAAGAACCAGCGCTTGTCCGAGGACGTCTCTGTGGTCATGTGGCCGGCATGACTAGACACCAAAGGCGCACGGAACGCTGTTACCTTCCCACCGTAGTGGTCCCTATTTTTCTACTTGCATTTTTACGTGCTTTTGAACTGCTAGATTGGCAGAAGCTGGAACGAGTAACAGGCATTCACTCTGTTACACAGCACTCAGGATTTGACCCGCCAAACTGCCGACCATCATCAACAAGCTCGGCGTCTTAACCCACTGAGCCACCGCGTCCCTTTTCCCCCCCATTAAACTAGACATACCCAATTCCAGCAACTATTCTTGATATGTTTTAGCCTCTAGTTCTCTGATCATCTTTGTTGCTCTTCTCTGCACTTTTCTAGAATCTCAACATCCTTTTTACATTGTGGTGACCAAAACTGGATGCAGTTTTCCAACTGTGGTTTTACCAAGGCATTATAAAGTGGCATTAACACTTCATGTGATCTTGATTCTATCCCTCTGTTAAGGCAGCCTAAAACTGTTGACTTTTTTGGCAGGTGCAGCACACTGCTGGCTCATGTTTAAGTGATTGTTCACTAGAACTCCAAGATCCCTCTCACAGTTACTACTATTGAGCCAGGTACCACCTATACCAGGGGTAGGCAACCTTGGCTCTTTTATGACTCGTGGACTTCAACTCCCAGAATTCCTGAGCCAGCTATGCTCAGCTATGCATTTGGATTTTCCCCCTAAATGTAGTATTTTTTTCACCATTGAATTTCATTTTGTTAGATAGGGCCCAATGGTTTTTTTTAATTGAAAAGTTTTATAAAAATTACAATATTATCCCCCCCAACCCACCCTTGACCCCCCTCCCCACTTCCCAGAGCTGATTACAGGGTTACAAATATATAATAATCATAATCTATCTAACATTAACCAACTATATAAATAACCAAAGATAGGGCCCAATGTTCAAGCCTGTTAAGATCCTTCTGTATCTTAAGCCTATCTTCTAAAGCGTTGGCTATTCCTGACAGCTTGGTATTATTTGCAAATTTGATGAGTTCCCAATCTATTCCCTCATCCAAATGATTGATGAAGATGTTGAAGAGTACTGAGCCTAAAATAGAGCCCTGGGGTACCCCATCGCATACTTCCCTCCATGTAGATGCAGTTACATTGAGGACTACATGTTGAGTGTGATTGGTCAGCCAGTTACAAATCCATCTGGTGGAGATGCTATTTAACCCACATTTTTCTACCTTATCAAGTAGTAGGTTGTGGTCTACTTTATCAAATGTCTTACTGGAGTCCAAGTAAATAATATCCATTATTTACATTCCTCTGGTCCACTAATTTCTCACTTGGTCAAAGAATGCAATAAGATTTGTGTGGCATGATCTGTTTTTGACAAACCCATGTTGGCTTTTAGTAATGACTTTGTTTGCCTCTAGGTGTTCGCTGATTTGTTGCTTGATTATCTTTTTCTAGAATCGTTCCAGGTATTTAGGTCAGGCTGATAGGTCTGTAGTTTCCTGGATCTCTTTTCCCCCTTTTTTTGAAGATGGGAACTACATCAGCTCTTTTCCAGTCATCTGGTAGTTGCCTGGTGCTCCAGGATCTTTGATAAATATAGTTCAGAGGTTTTGAGATCACATCTGCCAATTCCTTCAGAACCTTGGGGTGTAATCCATCTGGTCCTGGTGATTTGAACTCATCTAAGGTGGACAGGTGCTCACTTACCATTTTTTGCCTATAGATAATTAAGGGTTAATTATTTTTTATGGATGCAGGGCATTAATAAAAATATGCTCACTATTAGGCAGAAAACAGAACAGTGTCCAGCATCAAACAAGACCTATTGGTAAGATATACGAAAAAGAGTACACAATAAAAACCTTTTAGTCATATAGTTGAACAATTTTTTGTGGCATTCATATGAAAGTCCCCAGTGACTTTCATTTTCAGTTACAGAATCTTTGTTAAGATCTGCAGTTTCCAAACAGTTTGATGGCCACAGGAAGTGATTTCTTCCTATTGTTTCAGAACCAGAAGAGGTTTCCTAAGCCGTGAAATGTATCATATTTGGCATGTTTTCCCTAAAACATTGTTATATATTATTAGTTTATTTCTAAACTGCAATTTTACTGAGATAAGTTCCTGGACTGGAACCTGGAACCATTAAAACTTCAACTAGCAGTTCAGGAAAATGGCTAATAAGAGTGATTATGTAACACTGTAACACTTGAGTTGGACTAAACAAAAACAGTTCATGCAGCTAAAACAATGCAAAACATATTCACTGCCTGGTCACATATTCAGGTGATATCTCTCATACAATATAAGCAGTGTGGTCACCTAGCGGTAGAGCTCTCAGCTCACAATCAGGAAGCTGTAAATTCAATCGTAGGTAGTGGCAGATATTTCTCTCTGGGCGTAAAGAGAAAATATGTGCTGCGAATTCTGCGTAGGCGTTTGGAAGGGCATCCGGCCAGTGAACGCTCAGCCCCAACTCCACCCTGGTGCAAGAGATTACCGACTCGTTAAAAGGGAAAAAAATCTCATATAACTTTACGCGGTATAATTACAAGCCTAACGTATGATGTCTTCTTGGGAAATCCATTATAAAAAATCACACTCCAGGTTTTGCTTCATGATTTCTCAGTGTGACGTGGGAAGGAGTGGCAGACGTACTGCCGTTAGAAAAATGGCATGGCAACTGCTTCCCTCTGGTGAGATTGCATTGCATTTCATTCATCTGATAATTCAAGTGAATATTGAAATCTTGTGTTCTGTTCAGGGTGTGTGCCTAAAGTTGTGGGAAACTAGAAGCGATTCCAGGATATTGCTGGGCTGTGCTTACAGAGGGTTGTTCCACCTTCTGCCTGTTTCATCTGCCTAGCAGTTCCCCCCCCCCCCACTCCTCTCATCACTAATCTCAGAGCAAGAGCCTGGGTGGAGCAGTGGGCTAATGCCTCCTTAAGTAACACCAGCTGCCTGCAATTAGTGCAGGTTCGCATCCCACCAGGCTCAAGGTTGACTCAGCCTTCCATCCTTCCGAGGTAGGTAAAATGAGGACCCAGATTGTTGGGGGCAATTAAGCTGACTTTGTAATAATGCCGCTTGGGGGGTGTATGAAAGCCCTAATAAGCAGGCATATACATAGAATGAAGGCTACTGCTAAGCTTGTAAGCCGCCCTGAGCCTTCGGAGAAGGGCGGGATATAAATGGAATAAAAATAAAAATAAAATAAATAAAATATTGGGGAGAGAGTAGAGGTGATCTTCATTTAATTATCACAATGGCAACTGGCAATTCATTTGTTAAGCAAAGCTCTTCCTAAGAGCCATCACGATGATGCTTCTGTCCTTAGTTTAGCTTTGCTTTATCAACTTGTGAAAGTCATTGGTCATAAAGTTAATTTTTCATCACTGTTGTAACTGTAAATGGTTGCTACATGAGGCAGTGGCTAAACGAGGATTACCTGCACTTGCATTTCAATGAGGACTTTATTCATGATCATGGGAAGTCCAGTCAAGAATCCTCGGTAGGTGTTTCTACCCCCCCCCCCAGATTTCAGGTGGAACAGGTAGAATCCAGGGACAATATCAGTTGTGTGCACAATGCAAATGCTTGATCAGGTCTGGGAAGAATGAGCATCTTATAATGAGAAACTCCTCTCCAGATTTTTGAAGTGACTGGAACGGACATCTTAAATTATAGTTCTGCTGCTGAACTGCCATGTTGCTGGTGGTGGTTCTGGCGATGCTGGTAGTGGTTGCCATGACAATATGACAAGATATATCATGAATTGAAATATTCTCAGTCTTTATATGCCTTTTTTAAGTTGGTTTCTTTCTCTTTTTTTTTTATTCCAGTGCTGGAGTTGGCAGGACCGGCTGTTTCATTGTAATAGATGCCATGCTAGAGAGAATAAAACATGAAAAAACTGTAGATATTTATGGCCATGTAACTCTAATGAGAGCCCAGAGAAATTACATGGTTCAAACAGAGGACCAATACATTTTTATCCATGATGCGCTGCTTGAAGCAGTGACTTGTGGAAATACCGAAGTGCCAGCCAGAAACCTGTATGCATATATTCAGAAGCTGACACAGATAGAAGCAGGAGAGAATGTCACAGGAATGGAGTTGGAATTTAAGGTATTTTGTCTCCACATTTTTATAGTGATGCGTTTTGCATTGGAAAAAATCAGCAGTAAACTGTTCTACGATTAAAGCAGCTGCTTTTATAAATTTAACCAGAAGATCTCGTTTGTTATCTGGTGGAATGCCATACGGAACCTGTTCTAATATGTAGTTATAAAAAAGTCCCATTTTTTTAAAATCAAAAGCAATTCCAAAGTCGTCTTTGTCTCTTGCAGCGGCTTTCCAGCTCTAAAGCTCATACTTCAAGATTTATCAGTGCCAATCTTCCATGTAATAAATTTAAAAATCGCCTTGTTAATATTATGCCATATGAATCCACAAGGATATGTTTGCAACCTATCAGAGGAGTAGAGGGCTCTGACTATATCAATGCCAGTTTTATCGATGGATACAGGTACAGAACCAGTTCTTTGATATAAAAAAGTACTAGTTACATGTGTTGAGGTGGTCATGAATATAGTTTGCCATTATGCAAGTGTCATTTTGGCTGTCTTCATATTCTTATGGTAATCTGTCCAGCAATACAGTTCTTTTCCCTAACTTTCCACAGTGCCTAATGTCTAACCACATAGAAGACGCTCATATTGCTGTTGTTTGTTTTGCTAGCCCATGTCTCTTTCTGAGAATCATAGCAATAGACTATGGATTTTCCTGTAATTATACATAGCAATAAACTATGGATTTTCCTGTAATTATACATATAATCTATCGACATTTCATCTAACTCAGATCCCAATTCCAGAATTGTTCCTATAAAACAGAAAGCAGATGACTTAAGGATAATTCATTAGAGGGTCATCAAAGATATTACGTAACTATTGATTATATGGATCAAATGGTGTGGATAATAAAGTTCTGTTGTAGAGAAAACTATGTCCATTTGTCTTAGCCATCTTAAAAATATAAACTAACCTGTTCTGTTCCCATCTTTGTGATCTGATTTAAGAACTTTTGCTATAGTTCTTGAATCACTGAAAGAGTTAAAAAAGAATTGCTTTGGAGCTATAAGTCATAAGCTCAATAGACTGTGTGACAGTCAGCCTTCAGTGTAAAAATGGAACTGTACCACTAAGTGTTTCCTAAGTGCTTTTTGTGACACACAAAATCGAGCTATTAGAGTTGCATTAAATTTTAAATAAGATAAAGACGTAAATCACAATATTAACAGAACAATTGCCTACACAAACTTCCTAAAATAAAATAACTATATGGTTTGATTAAATAACATTTAATATGTTTTAATATCCTTACAATTAATAATTTGCAGCCGTATGTTTGTTAGAATGATGTTTCAGTCGAATGTTTATATGCAGCAAGAGAGCCTGCTGTCTTTTGATTGAGAAATACTAATTTTTGCATTTTACATTTAGGCAGCAAAAAGCCTATGTAGCCACACAGGGTCCTTTGGCAGAAACAACAGAAGATTTCTGGAGAATGCTTTGGGAGCACAATTCAACCATTGTAGTCATGCTTACTAAGCTGCGAGAAATGGGCAGAGTAAGTTTTTACCTTTTTTTAACATTCTAGAAAAAGAATGTCAAAAATTATATTAATATAGGAAGAACAAGCAATTCTCCCAGCTACTTCTATTGGATCGGTTTCTATTAAAGTAATTGTTAATTAGAAAACCCATGGTGGCACAGTGGTTAGGATGCAGTATTGCAAGCTAATTCTGCTGATTGGAAGAATTCGGTTCTGACCAGCTCAAAGTTGACTCAGCCTTCCATCCTTCCGAGGTCGGTAAAATGAGGAGCCAGATTGTTGGGGGCAATACGCTGACTCTGTAAACCGTTTAGAGAGCGCTGTAAAGCACCATGAAGCAGTATATCAGTCTAAGTGCTATTGCTAATTTTTATTTTTATTTATTTTATTTGTTGAATTTATATACCGCCCTATTCCCGATGGACTCAGGGCGGTTCACAGGGCAATTAAAACAATACAAAAAAGAATAAAATAGAATTAAATTAGTAAAGCCCACAATTCCTAATAACAATAAAAATTAAAACTTTAAAATTTATTTCATATAATTTAATTAAATACTTTAAAATTTAAAATCCCTCAGTCCAGGCCAGACAATTCAAACAACCAGGTTTTTAAGTCCCGGCGAAAAGAGCGAAGGTCGGGGGCAGTCCGGAGCTTCATAGGCAGTTCGTTCCAAAGGGCGGGCGCACTCAGAGAACGCCCTCCCCCTGGGAATCACCCGCCGGCAATCTCTAACTGGTGGAACCCTAAGGAGGCCCTCCCTGTGGGCGCGCACAGGACGATGGGAAACTGATGCTGGTAGCAGGTGCTCCCTAAGATAATCTGGACCCATGCCATTTAGGGCTTTATAGGTCATCACCAGCACCTTGAATCTCACCCGGAGGGCAACTGGAAGCCAATGCAGCTCGCGGAGAAGAGGTGTTACATGAGAGTATCGGGACACTGCCATTACTACTCGCGCGGCCGCATTCTGCACCAGCTGAACCCTCTGAGTGGTCCTCAAGGGCAGCCCCATTGCAGTAGTCTAACCAGGAGGTCACAAGCGCATGAGTGACTGTACGTAGAGCATCCCGGTCCAGATAGGGCCGCAACTGGTGCACCAGGCGAACCTGGGCAAAAGCCCCCCTGGTCACGGCTCCTATATGATCTTCCAAACTGAGCCGTGAATCCAGGAGGACGCCCAAGTTACGAGCCCTATCGACGGGGGGTAACACCTCACCCCCCATCATTAAAGATGGAGAAGAGTGGTTCACTCGAGATGCCGATACGCACAGCCACTCAGTCTTGGCAGGATTGAGTCGGAGCCTGTTTCTCCCCATCCAAACCCGAACTGCCTCCAGGCAACGGGACATCACGTCGAGGGCATCACTGAGTTGGTTCGGGGTGGAAAGAAAAAGTTGGGTATCATCAGCGTACTGATGATACCCCACCCCGAAACCACGAATGATCTCACCCAGCGGCTTCATATAGATGTTGAACAGGAGGGGAGAGAGGACCGACCCCTGAGGAACTCCACAAACGAGAGGCCTCGGGGTGGACCTCTGCCCTCCCGTCAACACCGACTGCGAACGGCCTAGGAGGTAGGAGGAGAACCACCGTAAAACAGTGCCCCCCACTCCCAACCCCCTGAGACGTCGCAGCAGGATACCATGGTCAATGGTATCAAAAGCCGCTGAGAGATCTAAAAGGACTAGGACAGAGGAGCAACCCCTGTCCCGAGCCCGCCAGAGATCATTCATCAGCGCGACCAGTGCCGTCTCCGTGCTGTACCCGGGCCTGAAACCCGATTGGTACGGGTCAAGATAATCAGTTTCCTCCAGGAACAGAGGAAGCTGATGCGCTACCACACTCTCAACAACCTTCGCCAAAAAGCGGAGGTTGGAGACCGGACGATAGTTATTCAAAATGGCTGGGTCCAGGGCAGGCTTCTTGAGAAGGGGTCTCACCACCGACTCCTTCAAGGCAGCAGGAAAGACACCCTCACTCAAAGAGGCAGATATCACTGCCTGGAACCAGCCTCGTGTCTCCTCCCGAGCTGAATAAACCAGCCAGGAGGGGCACGGGTCCAATAAACAGGTGGTAGAGCTCAGCCTCCCCATAATCCTGTCCACCTCCTCAGGAGTCACAGGATCAAACTCAGTCCAGATAATACTACTCTCAAGACCGCTCGATTCCTCCCCGTCAGACTCTGCCCAGTCAGAGTCCAAACCAGTCCGAATCTGAGCAATTTTGTCCGCCAGATGCTGGCTGAACTCCTCGGCCCACCCCTGTAAGGGCTCCTCCCTCACCTCCTGATTAAGGAGGGAACGAGTTACCCTAAACAGGGCGGCCGGGCGATTATCTGCAGACGCGATGAGGGCCGCGAAGTGATTAGACTTCGCCATCCTCATCGCCGCTTATCACTAGTTTATGTCTAGTTTAATGGGGGGGGAAAAGCAAAATGAAAAGCAAATTGCAAAGACCCCTTTTACACCTGAGCATGCAGCTACAGGGATGTACTGATATTAGGCAAAGGCAGACATTTAATTCACAAGAGAAGCTTAGTCCTTCACTCTCACAAACAGTAGTTTGGGGTGCAAAAGACCACAACTGCACTTCGTCAGTCAGACCATCGATTAAGAATCACTTTACTGAATGTTACTACACGCTGAAAATTAGCATGTCAGGATAAAAGGATAGATCGCTTCTTATGCAGAAAGTACTTTTGGTGAAAGGCACATTCAGGCATATGCAGTCTAAGATAATCAGTAGTGTTTTGTTTTTGAAACAGAGCTTGATAAGGGACAAAATAGCCAGTTGGCCCTTAAAAAGTCCTAGCCAGAGCTTTCTAACCTTCCTTGGACTGGCAAAAGTAACATAGATTGAGGAGAAAAAAAGAAAAAAAGACTATTGGCCATGGGGTATCCACTAGGAGAATAAAAATAGCCAAGGTGGTAGTCACTGTCATGCAAGCAAAGTCCTACCCCTTTTATGTGTGGTATTTGACCCACCCTACAATTGCACCAGGTTGACAAATATGTAAAGGCTGCTTGTCATAATGGGGACATAACGTACTGTAGGACTGAATATGCTGCATAGGAATGACTTGTCTTACAATAGCCGTCTGTTGGACATGTCTGTCCACATCTGTTTTTGTCATTGTTGTTGTGTTGTTATTGCTCTGGGCAGATGAGCATATTTTTGATCTACATAAGGTCACATTATTTTCCAAGAAAGCATATAGAATCTACTTTACACCCCCCTCCAAACTCTTTAAGAAATTAAACTAATGTGGTTTGCAGTATATTAGTTGCTTGCCTTCTTTAAGGATTTTTTTAGATCAGACGGGCAGAGACTAAACAATCATTTGTCTGAAATGGTATAGGGTTTTCTGCCTAAGCAGGGGGTTAGACTAGAAGACCTCCAAGGTCCCTTTCAACCCTTCTATTCTATTCTATTCTATTCTATTCTATTCTATTCTATTCTATTCTATTCTATTCTATTCTATTCTATTCTATGCCAAGGAAAATTTATGCTAACACATTCACTTCCTGAGCAGCAAGTTGGGAGCCTAAATCCTAATAATACTTGACTCGGAGATCTTTGAGTGCAGTTTCACAGTTCTGACTAAGAATGTCTACACCAAGTTTTGTACTAAAGGTTTTCTGAGTAAGTTGTAAATTTGAAAATTGATTGAGCACAGTAAAACTAAAATTAAATACAAGCCATTTTTTCAATATTTAAATCATGCACATTGGTTCATTTACAAGAACTGTAGTTCTGTGACCTTTCTGGTAGAAAAAAGAGATGTCTTTGTAACATTTAAACAGGTTGTACATGTTATAAGTTACTAAATGTTTGCCTTCTCCAAATACTCTATCAATAATGGCTCTAGGTCATTTTTTGTATAGAATGGAAGATATATAGATATAGATATAGATATAGATATAGATGATATAGATATAGATAAATATATATTGGCATACTTGAGTTGCTAAATAGAATTTAGCATTTATCATCAACAGAATTTGATAAGAGTGCTGAAGAATATAAGAGCGGGGGGGGGGGCTGCCTAGGGTTCATTGAGTTCTAAAAAGTATAAACCTCACTCCAAAGCAAGAGGAACAAAATCCTAACCTCAAACAGGTGTGATTCAGCTGCATCTATTTTTTCATCACCTTCTTCCCATTGTAGCCTGTGTCTCTTTGAAACCATTGAATCTGAATGTCCAGCCCTCCCATATGTTTTAGTAACGGTACTCAGATTCATCACCAAAAAGCAGTTCCACGTTTTGTTTGCTCTATGTAGGTATTTTCCAGTAACAAATGTATTGAGGAATTCTTTAATTTACTGTCCCAAATTATTGTTCTAATATATTATTTGCTTATTCTGGTCTTCATCAGAATTCAGACAGAATTGCTGTCTTTTAAAATATCATAGTAGCAGATTATTGGGAAACTGCCAGCCAGGGTAGAAGGAGGATTCAAGTGGAAAATTACCCTTGAATCTTTGCACAGCCACATGAGCCATAAGCCTGACCTCCTCATCCCTCCGCCAGATCCATGAAACCTTATCTGCTCGTTCCCAGAGGAAAGCAAGCAATCTGGGGATATTCTTACAATATAAGTAGAAATCTATAAAGTTGCTGACTTAAGCTATCGGTTTGGTTTGATTTGGTTTGATTTGGATGCCAGTTACGTAAAATCATCAAGACTTTGAGAATCAGCATCTTTAAATAGGTGTTAAAAAGAAATAACAACAACAATAATAGCAGCAGCAGCAGCAATAATCAGTAACAGGTCTTCAAATAATCAAGCCAATGTGTATACAAATGTCTTTTCAGGAGGTTTTGTGGTGATGTCTAGTAGTTTCTAAAATCTGCATTGTTTCCGGGTGCTTGATGTGAATATATTTTAAGAGAACTTTCCAAATTATTTCCTGAACATCATCCCAAGCACTCAATGCAGATGAATTTTGAAAAGGCAAATCAGAAATTAATCTCAAATGATAGAAATCCTAGGACATATATCTCACACTAAAATTAGTAACATTTGACAGATGGACTGCTGATAATATGTCAATAGATTCACTTTGCAAGATGTACTAGGATTTATACACAGATTCAAAGATACCTTGTACATTTCTGTCACCCAAATCTAAGAGTTAGTAAAGTAATGGATTTAATTCACTCGATTGTTCCTTCCCATTGTTCATTTGATTGCAGCATTTAAAATCTTGAGAAAGTTGTTTAAACTTTTGGAGAGCTAGGGAAAAACTTTGTGTCTCAGGTCTTCCCAGAAAAATCTATTTAGGAGACAGGAGAAAGATGAAACTTTGATATAACCAGTCTTCAGATCTTATAACTGTCTTAACCTTTTCCTCAGAACAGGAATACTCTGAATATTACAATAAATATGCCTCCTTGGGAAACAGGATTGGACAGAACTGTAAATTAAACAAAGAACTGAAAGTTTTTGCTTTTATAGGAAAAGTGCCACCAGTATTGGCCAGCAGAGCGCTCAGCCAGGTACCAATATTTTGTGGTCGATCCTATGGCAGAATATAATATGCCACAATACATCCTAAGAGAATTCAAGGTCACAGATGCCCGGGTAAGACAACATGTTACGAATTTCTTTCATTTTGTTGTTATACATGTTTGTTTTGCATTTTACTAACCGTATTTTGTAACATATCTAGAAGCCAATTTTTTTTTGTCCCAGTCTCTGATCAGTGAAAATCATTATCCCCGTAGGAATGGAAATATTCTTGGAATCCCTCACACACACACATGGTCAATAAACTAGTTATACTATATATTATTAGAACTCCAGCCTCATATCTAAACAGAAAGCTAGAGGCATTCCCTAGTTTGGCCAGCTCACTCTGGGATAGGAGAAGAATTGTGCCAGCCCTGGAAATGGGAGGGAGGGAGGGAAGACATGGAACCCCATCTTATATTCATCTCAGAGAAGCTGACAAAGTATTGTCAAGGAAATGCATTGACTTCCTCCTTCATATTATATTTGTATTTTTACAAAAGGGATAATTATTTTAAAAAAATAGCAAAACATGAGAAGCCGTTCGGGAGTACATAATTTAAGTCAGATGTTGATCAAAAGCGATAGAGAAGGCAATAACCCAGAGGTGAAGCAAAAATCAATAGGAAAGCAATTCCATGGTTTTTGGGGTCCCCACAGGGATTTTCTTTGCATGTCAGCCTGAACAGTTTTAACATTAGATATTTGAGAATAGCTGCTGGAATCAATTTTAACCTATTGGCAGTATGAACCGAGTGAAAGTTATCCTCTCAATAACTTGATCCCAAGTCATTTAGGACTTTGGACAGTTTAAAATTTATTACAGCCTATGTGGAATTAAATATTTATAGTTCTTGAAACTCATCTGCATCTACGGTATATGATTCAGTTGATTCCAGCTGTACTTTCACTTCCTCCTTGAAGACAGTCCAGTGCAGAGCATATGTCAGAAATGTACTTTGCAGGAAACTACAGAGCCTATTGTACGCCATACTCCAGATAGTTGCAGAATGATTTACAAGCAGAGAGAAGCTAGGTCACAGCCATTAATTATCTGTAGTTCACCAGACAATCCAAGAGCATCCCAGAGCTGTGAATCAAGATGCTGATTCTTTAAGGAAAGTGGACCCCCAGGATTTGGACCATTTTAGCCTATAGGTCCTTTATCTTTTTCGGCATATATTTTTTCCCCAATTATTTCCTGATACATATGAAAGAATCTCACTAATTGTGTTAAACACATAAATAAATAAATCTGGGATGGAATAAAAATGACCCAGTACTGCTGCTACTTACTACTGTATAAAGGAAGGACTGGTAGCACCATAATATTGGGCTTTCTAATCTAAAATGTTCAATACTGAGCTTGAGGCAATTTCCAAAACACTGAAGTTCTTAGGAAAACAAATGATTCTCATTCATAGTATTTGTTTAGCAAAACAATGTGAAAAAATATGTAACGTTTTAAGTCTGGAAAGGGATTGACTAATTAAAAAACCAAGCTACTATTCATCTTTTCTACCGCTTCCCTCTGTGGGGCTTATTTTTCAATACTTTTTTTTTAGGAATCTTTGTCCAAGACTGCAAAGATGTTACTGTTCAGCAACAGCCCTTAAGTCATGTGAGCCTGAAGGTTAATGTGGTGTGATTTAAAATCTGCAGAGCAAATAGCATTCTTGAGGGAAGCTTGACAGGCTTTGCACATTATAATTTGATTCTTGGCATAGCTTATTCCTTAGCTTTCTAATCTGTCTGCTGAGAAGAGCTACAATGCCATGACCCCAACTGGCTAATTTTCATTTTACGTTTCTTATCTTGAAAGGCTAAGTCAAAGGTTCATCGCTGATATAAGATTAACTGTATATAAACATTTTTATAGACCCTGCTCTAGCCATTTTCAAGCTGTGATTTGTATGTAATACTTCACACTTGATGGCAGGATAAATCCTTACCCTTCTCTATCTCTGGAAGCCCTGTAGCAATAATGATGATTAGAGAAACTTACCAGAGTATTCTGCTTGCAAGGACATCCTCAGATTCCTCAGTTTCTTTGCCCCCCAAAAAACCCTATTACTATTATTGTTATTGTTAACTTAAAGAAGAGACAGCCACATGAAAGAATCTTCCAGCCACCATTTCAAGCCTAAAGAATAGAGTTTTGCTTGGCAGAAGGAATAAAAAGTAAAGTCCCATAGCCAAAGCCAAGCATTTGATGTCTTTCATTTCAGTGGGGAGTTTTTCACATAGGTGATTATTGTAGAATAAGTCTCCAATGAGTTTAATCAAGGTTGGATTTATTTTCTTAACATTGAAACCTAGCATCTACTTCATTCTCTCGTTAAAAATAAATGCTCATTCAAAGTGTTTAAATTAGCTTTGTCTTTTAAAGGTTGCAGTCCTAATTACCCTGAAAATAAAATGAAATCAGTCTTTTGGACAGACATCCCATTATAAGCTTTTGAGAGTGGTGATTACATATTTTGTAGTGGCAGCTGCAATGGAAGTTTGCAGTGAAATACACTATTAAAGTCAAATGTTTATGTGTCTTGTTACTGAAATTATGTATGAAAATCATTCTGATCACCTGAAAGGTATTGCATGACTATAAAATATTATTACTGTGTTGCCCATTGAGCTAACATTTAGGGGACCACTACAACAAGAATTATTTGTTGATAAATTTGTTGATAAATGCCAACCTAGCAGTTCGAAAACACGTAAAAATGAAAGTAGAAAAATAGGGACCACTGCGGTGGGAAGGTAACAGCGTTCCGTGCGCCTTTGGCGTCTAGTCATGCCGGCCACATGACCACGGAGATGTCCTCGGACAAGCGCTGGCTCTTCGGCTTTGAAACGGAGATGAGCACCGGCCCCTAGAATTGGAAACGACTAGCACGCATGTGCGGGGGAACCTTTACCTTTACCTAAAACATCTTTGCTGGCTTTTACAGTATGTTCATAAAGATTGTGGAAAGCTTTAACAAGGAGTGGAAAAAGTGCAATTTGGGGCCCACATATGGCCCTCAGCCTCCCCTTTGTGATAGCCCTACAGAGTGGGGATCAAATACAGAATACCTTTTAAGGCATTACTTTGAAGGCTTTAATGGATGAAGGTTTGCAGCGAATGAAGAGACCCATTTTTACTCAGTGGAGATACTCAGTCATCCAGATCAGTTGTCTCAAAAGTTGTTTTTTCCCCCCAGAAGGCGGGTGGTTTTGGGGGGGTGGGGAGAGAAATGGAAGGATTGTATTTCTTGCAGTCCAATTGCAAGAAATACAGCCCTTCCATTCCCCATCACCACCACCATCTTGTCAGAATCTATCCTTTTATCTACCACTACCAAGTCTCACTTGTCAGTACCTATCCTCCATCCCTCCCCACCCCCACCATCACAACGGATGAAGGTTCTTGGCTGAGAAACAAAATATTTTGTTCTTCTTCTTCAAGGAAAAAACAGTCCAGTTGCCTTTTGAAGGAAAACAAAACAAAACAGTTTTGCAACCCATTTTACTGCTATTAAATTCCTAAAGCTCCTTCCCAAAATGGACAGTGTTCCACCCATGCCCTACAGAGCAGGATCCAATCAATGGACATTGCGCACACCTGACATTGAAACCAACCTGGCACTGTGAACATTGGCTCAGTAAGGCAAATTCCAGTGTCGCGACATTTCTATACCTTTGTATATACAGTACCTTCTGACATTAAGAAATCAAGTCATGCAGACCTATTTATCATATTCCCCAAATCAGTAGTAAGGATGGCTACACGGCATGCTTCCTATGGATAATGTATTGGTATAAGTTGAGAAAATATTCTCAGCAGAAGTTAGGTTGTGGCTATTCAGTTACAAATAAATTTAACCTGATGTAACTCTGTTTTCCTTAGAGTTGGTTTCTGTGGGAGAATGTAAAGTACTGCATTTGAGATACTGCAGCAGGATCAATATTTCACTGAATGTCCAGACCATATTGAAGGTTATTCTACAAAGCTATCACATGTGCAAATTTAGTTAATGCTATTTGATAAACATACAGAGGTATGCATGTGCTAAAGACCGTTGAATTACAAAAGCAATTTGAAGGCTTTAAACATGAAGATCCAAGATCGAAGGGGGTGATTTAATTGAATCCTACCCAGTGCAAAGTTGTGAATGAAAGTTTCTCCTATCCTAACACATGTGCCTTTATGCAGAGAGCTGCCCGTGCATATTTCACATTTTTTAAATAAGGAGTTTTACTAGGTTAAAATGGATTTCATTCCAAAAGATTAGCCACATTTGTCCTCAATTTTACACTAAAGTAAGTAACTAAAATTCTGTGATAAGGAAAGTGAAATTAACCATTGTTACATAATTATTCTGAGTGAAGTACACAATGATCATACATTTCTCAACCTATGTCACCTTCTGACTTTGTAGGTTTTCCTAACAAGAATTATTTAGTCAGTCTCAAGCCTCTCCTTGCCATGCTAGAGCTAGGAATTGAGGATAAAGTTCACCATTTGTTCAGCATGGATCATAAATTACCGAAAACTCTGCATATGCATAAACTTAAAGGATTACATAATGCAGTACACCATCATTGGGCTTATTATTCTGGTTTGTACATGTGTGGCAAATAGCAACAAAATTTCCATAAAATTGAATTTTCAATCTTTTTCTTTCAGCTATGATAACTGAAGAATATAATGCGCTTGTGAGAATAGTTTCACCTAATGTGAAAGTCTTGAATTAGCCCTTGTGATGCGGTCTGTATTTCTTGGGAAAATTTAAACATTCCTAAGATTGATTCCTTGTAAGCGGTCAGGGCCAGTGAGTCGGATTAATAGTAAATCACACTCTGTCATTAGTATAATCTCTTCCAAAGGCATTTCATTGGCCATACCAACAACCAACCCAAATCCAAATAACCTTCTAGTACATCAGGCTGGATTTCAAATAGAATCAGGTATGTGTGCACATTGTTAACATCGCCTCCTAAGTCCTGGAGTCAGGTAGGACTAAACTCCACAACAGTGCTAGAGGATCTCATCCAAATTAAGTAATATAATCTTTGGATTTTGAAGGGTGACTACTGAAAGTTAGCAACTCATTAAATTTAAGGATGTAATTTTTCTCATCATCAGTGAAAACAGTGTTTATTTCCCACGTACTTGTGCTAATTTACTGGCACCATACAAGCGTTTTTAAAAAATATCAATAATTAAAGATGGATAGATGGTTAATCTGGCTTTTTGAGATCTGAGAATTTGTCCAAAGATGATACTACCAAGTTACCCATCAAATTCACCTAAATTATTCCCCAGAATCAGAAACGCTTTTCATATTTCATTGGGCTCTACTGATTACAGGAATATAATGGCACCTTTTCCATCTACATGTTGTTGCTGAATAACATACTGCAGAATTTGAGTAATAATGACGTGAAGTGCAAGGTATCATTTTTGTGTTGCTTTTCTATTTGAGGCAAGTTATGTTCACCTCCGTGTCAAGGCAATCATGACTGAAAGCTTTGGTAAGAGAATGTTTTCTTTTTCCCTTGCCTACAGCTTCCAATCTGCTTTATAAGAATTCCCGTTCTTCACTCAGATTCTTCATTGGTTTCATTCTGCGGAAAGTGCCATTTTAAGCAATTGGCATCTAGCAGTTTCCCCCTCCTCCTCTTGCGCACCATGCCTCAATTATAGCTTGCAGGCACAGCAACACAGCATCTGCAGATTCTCCTACCATGGCTAGAAAGTGGATGCATTCAGAATGTAGAAGGTATCCAGAAGGCATGAAGGTTAACAGCAATAGTTCAATTTGTGTCATTTCTATTAAATGTCAGATTCAATAGTCTTGACAGCATACGAAGACAGGTCAGCACAGCAGTTGAGGCAGGTTGGTCAAATCCTTTGATACATAATCTGTTCTCTTGCTGCCAATTACTATAACCATAACTTTTTCCCGGGTAACGCTACAAATTATCAAGGAGCTGAAGTCTTCATTTTGATAAGAACTAGTTCTCGTTGCTGGGTCGCTTAGTTGATTTTATGGCGATCAAAAATGATAGCGGCCCTATGGATGGTTAGAAAGTGAGGCATGTAAAGATGGCCCTAATTAGGCAGGTGTCCATGTCACAAAAGCCACTATTATTAACTACACTCATGATTTACAATACTAATCAAAAGACTAAAATATAAAAAAAAATGTTCACTTGACAGCTGGAAAAAGGAAGTTGGTATTCTTTTTTATTTTTCTTAGGATATCAAAATGCATGAAATTGTTACCCGTAGATATATGCAAGCAGATGCTCCAATAACAATGTTAATTTTACAAGGCTAGCTTGAATTATATAAGTTCACTTTGTTTCTGTCGTCTGCCTGCAAAGATGTTTCTTCAAATCTTGGTTTACGAGTTGGATCCAGAATTGCAATTATTTCGGCAATGGTGTGAATAAGAATATTCTTTAGTACTTTAGGCTGGCTTCACTATTATTTTCATCATGCTTTGATAGAGAGAGAGATACTATGTAGAAAGAAAGAATTAGCATGAAGACAAACTAGTAAGGAAAGAATCCTTTCCATAAACATTCAAATGGCTTGGCTAGGCCAACAGAGGAACACATTTAAAGAGACATGAAGGAAGACCTTACAGTAACTTATTGAGAAAGATGTTTTTGTGTTTGTTGGTATTGCTTCAAAATCAAGTTTCCTCCAGGCCTGTCTGATTTTATCCCTGTCTGCAGACTTTGCTTTTCCAGGATTTAAATGTCAGAAATATCCTCTCCAGGGCAGAGAATAATTTGAGCATCACTGTGGTTAATGAAATTGCACTCTTGTGTCACTGTGGTTCTGTTAATGGCGAAAAAAGGATCAAAAGGCAAACCTCATCATGGCTGCAGTTAGATTGCAGGAAAGCTATCTTCATTTTATTGCAGGTCACACTCCTTGTCAATATATGATCCCAAAATCTAAAGAATGTTAAACGTCTTCTGCTGTGCTTTCCATCTGATATGTCTGCTTTTCATTCAAGGATGGCCAGTCCCGAACAGTGAGGCAATTCCAGTTCACTGACTGGCCTGAACAAGGAGTGCCAAAATCGGGAGAAGGGTTTATAGACTTCATTGGCCAAGTTCATAAAACAAAAGAGCAGTTTGGACAAGACGGGCCAATTTCGGTTCACTGTAGGTAAGAGAAAGAAACGCAGATGCTAAATATTGTTTGATTAAAATGACAACAGGTTTAATGATGGTAATAACATGCCAAAGAAGAAATATCAGCACGGGGAAGCAAATATGAGGTGGTTCAAATGTCATGTCAGCATTGAGCTGACAGTGTGACCTTATTCAAGCCATTACCTGACAGTTTCTGTTCCCCATCTACAGAAGTATGACAATAAACAGCATAGTTAACCATGCAGTAGATCTAGCATGGGTCAACAAGAACCCCCCCCCCCCAAAAAAAAACAGTTTTTCTTCTGCTGGAGACATTTAACTGGAACCCAGACAGCCATCTGTCAACAATGCTACTGCTAATATTGCTACAAATCCCTGTGTGAAGCAAAAGGTTGTAGGTGACAATTATCTCTGGGCTTTATTTTCTCTAGTAAGCTTAGAAAAATAGTATTCCATTGTTTTGTTGAATATAAACAGGACAAGCCAGGGGAACATTTTTTTAAATGCAATCCTACAGAATACTTAAGAACATCTTTTGCTTATGGACATCTCAGTGACTGTAATAAAGATTATCATAATTGCAATCTTTTGTCTTTACTTAACCAATTTGCTTTATGGATTGCAAAAACTAATATTTTAATTTGATAATCATACGTTCAGTAAAAGTGTGTGCAGCCTAATGCAAAGAATTGCAAGAGTTATACAATGAAACCCACCCCCACCCCCCATTTTCCAGATTCTGTCTTATGGACTATAGAACTCTAATATTCAGTCTTTGTGAAAGACTTAGGCAGGAACAGAAGTAGAAGATAAAAGATTGTCAGCTGTATAAAAATGGACAGAATCAGCCATAGAAATGATCAGGAACTGCAGAATAAAGATAATCTATCTCTGGGTTTTTTCAAAATGTGTACAGCAATTCCGCACCCATAGAAAGAATGCCTGTTCGCCAATGTTGATTCAGTTGATGTGATATGATTTCATATCTATGTCTTCTATACATGGAGGAAAAAGCTAATAGTCTAAAGAATTGAGTCAATGGGAGGAATACATAGCAAGCTAGTATGTATTAGATGTGAATAGTATGCAGAACATTCATTTTTGCATCCTTCCAAAAAAGTGCAGCAGACTTATGAATTAAGATAGTATGATTAAAGGATTAGCTCTGTAAAATAATTTTTTGACAGAGTAAAAGATAAGTACTGATCCTATTTAGTTAATGCTTGAAGACATAACTGCATAGTCAACATATATTCCAATGGTAAGTTGCATTGCCAATGTCCCAAATTATAAAGTGCACTATAGAGTCCCATTTTTTTTAAATTTCATTTATGTGAACGTGTCACATGCTTGTACAGTATGTACTGTTCCTTTCTAGGATGGATATTTGTGTTCTGTACCAGCCTACTACCGGCCCTGCAGATAAGGCAGGGACAACCCCTTTACAAGAAGGCAAGAGGCTGGAACTAAGCCTGCCAAATTTATGAACATAAAAACATAAACAGAACAAACAGAGCAAACAGAACAAGACACGAACCATGAAACAGGAGCTATTCAAACGGTTGCCTTCAGCAAACCAGCCCTCCCACACATTCCCATTTTAAACAGTTCAGGGCGTGGCTTCTCTCTGCCTCCTTCCGAGTTGCCCCATTGCCTTCCTCTGTTTACTCCTGATTGACTGCCTCCTGCGTCGGGCGTCCTTGAACAGGGTCAGCTGTGGGTCATCTTCATCCATGCTGTCACGCTCACACAGCTGGGTCTGCGTCATGACCAGATGGGAGGGGCCTGGCTGAGGGCTCTGTGGAGCCTCAATATTATTCTCAGCAAGCTCTCCAACACCCCCCTCCTCCTCCTCTGAATCGTCCGACCCAACTGCCGAACCCACAGGCTGACCCTGAATCACAACAATTTGTTCTACTTGTGCTCATATTTCTTCATACAGTTATGTGTGATTGTCTGTGCATATGTATCCAGGGAAAATGGCAGGAAAGAGAAAAAAAGGCAACCACCAGCAAGCTGGATAGACTCAATTACAGCATCAATGGGTACAACTATTGCAAAATCCAAAGGACCTGATTGGGGATAGATTATTCTGCAGAAAGAGTAGATCACTAAGAGTAAATACATACTGATAATTCATGGCATATAATCAGAGAGAGAAAGAGAGATTAGGAAAATCATTAGCTGAAAACCCTCTTATCATAGCAACAGTGTTTGCTTTCCTAGTTTATTTGTACAGTTCAAAAAACTGTATCCACAATGCAACCATTTATGTAATCCCCTTAATAGATTTCTTGTAAGAAAAAGAGGAAAAAGTAATCATAACATTTGTTCTTCATTTTATTGTAGTTATTGACATAGACTGGTTTGAGGCAAGCACGGCAAAAATCCTGCTTTCAGTTTCTTTCCATTTAAGATAAACAGTGATAACTTGAAATTTATTTTAATCTGAACATTCCAAGCTTTTATCCCATCAGACTATAACATGTGTTTTCAGTTAGTTAATATTTTGCATTATTAGCCATGTTGTCATACGCTTAGGCCAGCAGCCTGATACAATAATTTGGATGAGATGCCCAACATCCAGTAATGTTAACCTTTTAATTGATACTAGAAAAATTGCTTTCTCAAAATAGTTTCAAATACAATTTGTGTGTCATCTTTTAACTAGATTATAGTTCTTCTGCTGTCAGCTGTATTTGCAGATGTATGCTTTAAAAATGATTTTTAATTATCTCTGTTGATAAAGGTCTCCTAATTCTTCTACTCCCAATCAAAAACTGAGTTTCTTAATATTCAGAATTTGGCTTAGCAGAAAATAGTCACCTTGCAAGAATGTGATTTACATGTTCAATTTATATATGGAACTTGTATACATACACTATATTCCATCCACAGTTTAGCTTTCAATTAAATTTTGCTTTTCTTTCTTTC